>NC_051280.1:22867307-23157307 GCF_015220745.1 Sebastes umbrosus | reverse complement strand
CCTTGAATTACTGAAGAAAACTTTGTTTTTCTCGCATTCCTCCACGGTGAACAAAGTCTTGGTGAATTAAAGTAAATGTTGCCTTTAACTACAGCAAAACTAACATCAAAACATCCGTTTACAAACTCTCACACAACTCGTGCAGTTTATCCAGACGTATATGCTCAGTACTTCCCAAACACATGCATCTTCGCTAAAACCTGACTATTTAAAACACTTCTGCATAAACAGTCTCACGCTTGCGCAGGCGCGCTTCATGTCTGTGCGAGTCCGAAATGTTTTAAATATTATATTAAATATAAAACAGTTTTTTGCTGTTGTTAAACCTGGACTCAAATTTATTTTAATTCATCAAGACTTTGCTCCATTTTTTACCTCCACCAAGGCCGAAGGAGGTTATGTTTCACTGGCGTTGGTTTGTTGGTTTGTTGTTTGGTTGTGGCACAATGAACAATCCATTAGATTTTGGGGGCAATCCGAGGGGAGGGGACGTACATCAAACCTGCCTTGGCGGAGGTCTGCGCTCTCCGAGTGCACTTCTAGTTTGATTATGCGTTCACCGTGGAGGCATGCGAGAAAAACAAAGTTTTCTTTAAGAATTCAGGTGAGTAATTGGCCATTATGCTACAAATGATAATTTCTGTGGGTGAAGTGTTCCTTCAAATGAATGAAACACTAGAAACAGCACTGAAATCATCTCATACATCAGCACCGGGTCATACATCTCTTTTATGGGAATTAACCTGCTGCACATATGTCTCTAAATTTAATTTATAGGCTTTATTTTAAGGTCAAGTGATTCACTTGAGGATCTAACACAAGTTTGATGTGCATTTGATGTCCAACATCTTCTTCATATCAACCAGAATGTGTGTCCATTCAGGTGACAGCCAGAAAAACACATGGCCCCAACCTGCTGCAGCTGTATGTATATGTGTGTCTATATTGAAGGGGCAGGGTGTGATGTTGTTGGGGGTCACTATGGCTGCTGGTATAAAAGCTGGATTGTCCTCTAGCAAATTGAATTTGACTAAAGGCTGGGATCTGATTCACTCTATAATAAGACTTAAAGTACGCATACTATTATGATTTCCAAAGCATGGAAATTTAAACAAAATATGATCATACCCCATGGGTACAAATAAAAGCTGTGACACTCTAAGAGTTTGATACACTGATCCATATGTGCCATCCGCAATACATGTTTATTCATTATGTGTTGTTCTTGTTATTCATACTTTTAAAACAAATCTACATGCTGCTAATTTACTGTGTCTGTGTTGCATGATGCAGGGAAAACTGAATGTAGACCTTTTGAACCTCTTGTTTTATATTGCACATTTGCATATAATGTTTTGATAACAGCCAATGTGAACATATCACCTTTTTAAAAATAAAGAAGAAAAGGACTATTGCTGTAAGCTGTTTGTTGGATGTGTTGGTGGGTCTGTGCAGAGAAATAAAATGAAACAGAAGAAGAGAGCACACCTCTGAGTTCTACCTGTTCTGCTGGTTTAAGATCTTTAAATCAAACATTTTCTCACTTGAACAGACAGGTGGCAGGAGAGCGACACTTTCAGTTCAAACTGGTTCGCATTTTGCTGTTTAGTTTTAGACCAGCAGGTGGCTCTACAACATAAAGAGTACCGTTTAAACTGAACTGGGGAAAAAAGTAGTGTGGTTGATCCTGCTCACAGCAAAAATCATTATGGAGGTCAAAACCCTTCTGAATCCGTGTAATCAGTAAAGTAAACAATGATAACAAGATGTATATTAAAAAACTTTATTCCCTTAGAGGATAATGCCATACAAAAATAAAGAAAACTTTATAAAATAATAATAATAATAATGTGACATACTGGAAGTGTGTAACTGAATGGAAATCACCACTTTAAGATTGTTTTCTGTACATACATTCTGGACATTGAGTCTGTTTCCATGACGCTGTGGAAAAGCTGATATCACTACCCAGCTGTCAGACTCAAATATGTGAGGTGCTCTTGAGAGAAAGATATTTATTACGTATAGCACATCGTTTCAATGTAGGTCAATTTGTTTCTGATATCTATTATAACAATTTTTCCTTTTTTTTAAATCTGGGATGAAATGTAAAAGAGAATTTGAGCTTTTGAATCTTGTTTCACTCAATCACTTAATTAATTTAAGAAATGCCTATTCAGCCGATTAGACTGTTGTCAGGCTCTAAAATAGGAGTCATCGGTCGCTTTAAGCACCATAGATGTGGGTCAGTAGGGGCCTAATTCACCCAATAGTAGGTTTTATCATCTATTCACATAATAAGTCACGGAAAGACGGAATAAAAGAAGACGACAGCGACCTCTAGTGACTGTAGTAATTATGACGGGAGCAGAAGAGGAAGTCAGGCGCTGTTGTACAGACAGCTGGTTCACAAGTGTTAAGTTTCACTTTCACTTTTGAAATGTAGTTATTTTAAGCCAAAACACAGTGTTTTTCCTTAAACTAAACCTAAAAGTGGTTTTGTTGCCTAAACCTAAAGAAGACTTTTTGTTTGTGATCAAAACATTTTATTCAGTTTTAGGTGTTGAACGTGTTGCTTTTTAAGTTTCACTTTCGCTTTTACAACATAGTAGGCCCCAACTGACCTGTGCTTATAGCGACTGATAACGCCTATTTAATGGCCTGATAAGTCTAATCGTTTGCCCTATTGCATCCAATGTAATGTCAGCTGTCCAGACCGGGTTTATGAGGCGTTGGATAAATGTGAAAATGAGCACCTTTAAAAAAAAAAAAATTAAAAAAAAATGTACGTAGCAGAAGTAACTGTCAACATGAAATCTGAATCTCGGCAATAAATAGATATTTATCTACAATATAGAGTTAATAAAAGCAGCTCTCATATGAAGCTATAATAAATAAATAATTTATCAGAAATAAATATATGTTACTTTTATACAGTAATACATGAAGATGCATGGCATCCATTTGGCTGAGTTCACCTGAACATAGAAACGATACAACGTAATGTCCCTGTTTTTATGTGGAAAAATAATGATATACTTTTGGGAGGAGTTTCACTGTGAGTAATAGTGAACATCGTAGCAGTCTTTTTTTTTTTAGTTAGAATATAAACACAGTGTCCGTCCTTTTTTATGTTTCTTGAGCTTCAGCCTTCAGGTCTTGCCCATATAAAATCAAAATGTTCACATATAGTCTCTTTTATGTGTATAAACTGGAGTACATTAGTTACCAGTTATTCAGTTGAAAACAATTCACTCTTTGAAGACGCAACAATAAATCCAGACTGTGATTCCCTGATGACTTCCCCCTCCGTCTCTGATTCTGACCTTTGACCTCAATCGTCCAGCTGCACCCAGACCTCTTCCTCCTCAACAGGAGATACACCACAGGATCCGTCACTTCCTTGCTCTCTGTGTGTGATACGGCGCCGCCGCCTGGCTCTTCCCTGCACCCGGGCCTTCCTCACCCTGAGCCTCCTCTCTGTCCAGGATGGGTGACACCCCTCCTCCCCGTCACCTTCTCCCTCATTCACGTCTTCAGCCCATACACATGCAGCTGGCGGCCGATAGCGACTGGATGGTCCTCCACGTGGTCTGGGCGTCCATGAAGGAAACCGGCTCGTACCGGTCGGGCCGGCAGCAGGGGTGGTTGCTGACCTTGCGGGCGGTGCGCCGGGGCAGCGAGCCGTTCTCCAGCAGCGCCTTCAGCGCCAGGTCGTAGTTTGTTCTCAAAGACTGGCAGGAGCCCACGCAGAACTTGAAGAGGACAATCTCATCCGAGTCGAACCCCAGGCCGAGGTCCCGGACCTTCATCTCTCTCTTCTCCACGCGGCAGTCCCTGCTGCTCTGCTTCGGCTGCCTGCTCCTACCTTTACCCCTTCTATCTGCTCTTCCTGTCTCTTCCTCTTCCTCCTTTTCTTTCTTCTTCCTCTTCTTCTTTTTCTTTGGCGTTCCATTGGGTGTAGGTTCTGAGGGGTCAGAGGAGCGTGGAGAGCGCCCCGCCCAGCGACTACTGGGATGGTCATCCATCTCTTCTGTTACAAAGGGGTCTAAAATGGAGAGGAAAGAGGAGTGGTAGAGAGACAGAGTAACAATGAAAATTAATACTTATTCGGGAAATTATGAGCAATAAAGTGCAAATTATCTACAATTTCACTTCTACCTTTTAACTTAAAGTAACTTCTCACCCTTTAAATCTCATGTAAATACATTTTGATGACAGAGATACATAGCAGATCCCCGGGCTCATGCCCTCTTTCTACTCTAATACCGTCTGGTGAAGCAGATGTGCTGTAAATTACACTTTCATAAGAGCCTCAGTACCATATAGAGCGTGCCAAGTGGAGTAAGGGTCGCTTTGGTCTTCCTGCTCCTCGTCCTCCACCACCTCTGGCAGCGTCACAGGAAGCTCTCGCTCCTCCTGGCCTGCCAGCAGGCCCACGGCGTGGCCCGAGTCTGATCCCGCACCAGCAGCAACGGCTTTCATATGAGCTCCTTCCACTAGAGGCAGCAGAGAAAGGAGCACCCACAGCAGCACCTATGGGAGACAGGAGTCACATGTTAGCTGACACAGGAAATCTGAAGGATTTGTTTAAGTGACTTTCTTGCATGAAAGAACAAGCTTGGTGAATAAACAAGCTGTAAACATGACATTATATCACATTATAAAGCTGAAAAAGGTTTTCATGATATGTCCCCTTTAAGTAGATTTTTGATGACGCATTGTTCTCAGCTATTTCTTGGAAGTTAAGAATTACAGTGGAGGTGGCTTTGAGCTCTCTTCTTTTTCTTACAAAGAAAAGATGATCACCACCAGAGGAACTGGCTGTTTGGTCTTTTGCTTTCATGGCGACCGTGTACTTAATAACAAAACTAGAAGTTGACAGAGTGCTTTACAGATATGAACAGATAAAGACAATTAGATACTTAGGCCTACAAGAGTACAAAAAACACACATCTCTTCCAACAAGCTAAATCAGTGCTTTGTGTTGAGCCCGTTCCATCAAACGTGATCTCACTTAATCTTCAGTAATACTGAAGTTAAATAACTCGGCTCTCTTTCCGCCCTGGATCAAGCTTCGTCCACTGGCTAAATATTTAGCAATGAAAGCTCCGCCGCTGACATGGTTTTATGGAAAACTCAGTCCTGAGCCTTGTGGAGATGGATTTCATTAACAATTTATACCTACACATAACTCATCCTCTGGTTTATAGTCGTCTGTACAGTGGGAATGAAAAATGATAAGGCTAGGTTATTTGCAGAGATGGTGATTTCATTATAAGGCAAGAAAGATGGAGATGGAGGAAGAGATGGAGAGAAGAAGAAGATGAGAGGAAGCAGAAGAAGAAGGGGAGGACATTTTTAGGGTGCTCTTTTGGCAACGATGCCGGTTTCTGACAAACCTTGGCCTTTGCTGATATGACAGAGGTAATCTCCTGTCTATCCTTCCTCCGAACCCTCCATCTGGTCCCACCTGGAGAGAGAGAGAAAGACAAGAATGTAAGAACAAGAACAAGGCTTCACTCTGTCAACTTCCCTCCTCCCAGAATTCCCCTTGAAAAGGTTAACATAAACTAAAGGAACAACATGCGGGCAATATGATGTCTACGCATTCACAATTGTCCAGATACTGTAAAAAAGAAACAGCCCCGCGGGCCCCTGAGCAAGCCGACATGTCACATAAATCACGTCCTCCATGCATGTCTGTTGCTGCTTCAGTAAAAAAACAGTGTTTGCTGTCAGCTAGCGTGGCCAGTGTCGGCTTGTCGGTTCATACATCCATGCAAACAGCCCCAGTCCGGCAACAAAAGGCGGCATCTGCGATATACACTTGTCAAAGGCATTCTTCAGGGTTATTCCTGTGGCAGAGGTACAAGCAGGGGGAACCAGGCATAGCGAGAGCACTTCGCGGAGGTCCCAGACAAGAAAACCACAGAGATTCAGGACAGGTGATAAGAAGTGTCACGGACGCAGATGTTTATATATAGTACGTGCAGTGGGGAGGATTGTGATGCTGGCTGCGGGGCAACCACACATCCCGTAACATGAGGTCATCAGGTTGTTTTGTGGCCCAGCTCAGCGGAGGTCAGAGCATCACGTACTTCAAAAACGGGTTTACATTTTCCTCACCTATCTACAGAAAAGTATTGCTACAGGAAAAGTCAGAGGATCACCAAAGTCACTAGGATATATCCTCTGGACACGATGGACATCTGTACAAAATTACATAACAATCCTTTCAATGGTTGTTGAGATATTTCAGTCGGGACTAAAGTGGCAGATCAACCAATAGACACTTCAGTTAAGTCCAGTGGTTTCCAACCTTTTTGGCTGGTGACCCCTTAAAATGATGAGGACCCGCTCCCTATGTAGATATGAAGGGTTTATTCTAAGCTAATGAAAATACAACGATTCTTAGATTCAGGTGATTATACACTTCTGAAAACATAGCTGTGAATATTATATTCCATTTCTGCCAATAGATCCCACGAACTGTTACACATTGTTCCTTTAAATCTGCTTTCCTCGTGACCCCTCATGTTTATCTTGTGACCCCTTGTGGGGATGCCGACCCCCAGGTTGGGAAACACTGGTTAAGTCTATAAAATGTCAGAAAAACGCATTGTAAATCTTAGTTTCCTTTGGCCTCTTAAAATGTATACATCATGTTTCGTTGTTTGTACGCTGTCTTGTCTGCCTCTTTTACTCCGTTTCACTTCTCTTTTTCCTGTAAAGTACTTCTGTATTGAAAAATGCGATACAAATAAAGTTTGTGTTCTCGCTCGTTAATCAACCCATCAATTCAGCACTGATGTCGGATCTGTTTAAATCTGACATGAACCATTCCTTTGAAACAGCTCTCTGCCCACAGATACCTCCCATCTTTGAAACCGCATCTGTCATCTCTGAGATGCTTTGTATAAGCATGGCGCTGAACTACAGCAACACTGTTCACCGATACTAGCGTATCCAAGCATGTGTTTGCAGATCTCTCCGATATGTAGTGTACCATGTTTATGTAACAGTCAAAAACAATCTCAGCGGTTCTGTCTGCGCAATGAGATGGAAGACTGACAAAAGGTTACAGATCACAGGTCACGATAAGACCTGTTGATGCGTTTATGCAATGTTCCAGCTGAAGCGATCCAGTCGAGGGAAAGCAAAGTTACAGACGCTGAAGGGTGGGAGAGGGAGCAAGAGGACGAGGGGAGAAGAAGTGAGCATAAATCAGCCACACAGACAGAGTGCACGCCACCGCTGCAACTTAAAACCAAACTGTGCCGACTCCTTGGCCCTCAATATCCCTCCGTCTCGGAGCTGATTTAAAACCAGTGCGAGGCGGGACAGAGGAACACAGATCCTCGCTGGGTCTCAGGGGAGGTGCCTTTCTGAGTCCCTAATGCCACAGCTGGGAGTGTTTAGCCCCTTTTAGATCAGCGAGCTGGGAGTCCACGCGGGCCTGTCTGCTGGTTCATTTCACTCTGGCACTCTGGAGCTGTTTACAGCCCGACGCCTCCAGCCTTTTCTGGGATGAGGAGGGTGGGGGAGTAGAGGGCTGGAGAGAGGGAGCGGGACACTGGTCCTGAAGAGCTGCACACTGACAAGAGCCCACTGACGGTGTGTGTGTGTGCACAGTTTCAGATCCAACGGCGTGCATGCGCGTGTTTTGTACGCGTGTGTTTAGAAAGCCGAGCATGTGTTCCTTCCTTGTTTGGCTGATTAAAGCCTTCGGTTTGTCCATCAGGCTGGATGTCTGCAGCGGGGAGAGTTCTTGTCACCTTCCATTTACGTTGTTGGTCCTCTGTGCCCCAGTTGTTGTTCACAGTTAGTTAAGTGGGAAAGCCCTCCTGAAGCAAGTACAACCCATAAAGCCAGAGCCTGCTACTATTTCCAGAGCTTATTCTGTTTAAGTGCTTGGAGAGGATGTGGATTTTGTTTGGGGGATATTTACGAGGTAAAAGAAGCTTTAAAACGGAGGTTGCCAGCAAAAAAGTAACATCAGTTCACTGAATATCAAGAAAACACCGAGCAGCACTAAAGCAGAGAATTGCCAGAATTTGAGCCTTCATTTTATAACCATGATATCAACCTTATGCCGTAAATATGTATTTGGTCTAAATTGAGTTAAGACTAGAATCAGCTTTTCTGACATCTGTTCAACCATATTACAGTATATTAGGGCTGTGTATTGGCAAGAATCTGGCAATACGATACGTATCATGATTCAGGGTTTACGATTCAATATATTGTGATTTATTGCGATACTGTAAGCAAGGCGATATATTGCAATTTTTTTTCGAATCAAATTTTTAGTATAAAGAGCGCACCGGCATATGCATAAATCCAGAGTAAAAAAAAAAAGTTTACTTTTTTATGCAATCAGAACGGTGGGATCTGCAATTGCATTTATCACAGTCACTGTAGCGTCCAACATCATAGCACTACTTTGAGACGACACATACACTGAGAGGCTGCATCTCTATGCAAATGACATTAAGTATTGACCGAGTTAATCTTTGCATGTAAACTATTAATCAAAAATTGATAGTGTTTTTGACAATTGATACAGTCACTAAATATAACATATTTTACCCTACAGTTTACAGTATTTTTCAGCAGAGTAGCAGTAGCCTAACTGCTGTCTCTGCAGCCTCTGACTCCAGTGATATTCCCATGATTTGATGTGGTTAAGCTACCTTTAAATCACATATTTAATTGTATTTCATTTAAAGGTACAGTGTAGGATATAGTGGCATTTAGCGGTGTGGTGGCAGATTGCAACCAACTGAGCACCCCTCCGCTCACTCCTCCCTTTCCAAGACTGTGGTAAGGCGAGCCACCGAGTGCAAAACTATGGTAACGCTGTTCACCTCGCTCAGAGGCCATCCTTATAAAACTACTTCAGGAGCAACGGAAGTCAGATGGCGGCAGGTGGTACCACGGTTTAGCACTCTGCGACTCACTTTATCGCAGTTTCACAAGCGTGTCAGAGAACTACGGTGGCCTTCAGGTAACATTAGAATGTGTAATGCTCTCTCTAGAGCCAGTGTTTGGTTTGTCCGTTCTGGGCTACAGTAGAAACATGGCGGAGCAACATGACAGACTCCATGAAGAGGATCCACTCCCTATGTAGATATGAAGGGCTCATTCTAAGCTAATGAAAACATAATGATTCTTAGCTTCAGGTGATTATACACTTATGAAAACACAGTGACATCATATTCCATTTCGGATAATAGATCCCCTGAAATATTACACACTGTTCCTTTAATATGAATTTATTAAACTAGCTCATTTTCCTTGTGCCCTTTAGATTGTCCAAACAGATCTAGAAGTTTTATGTAAAGTCTGTCACAATGATTAATAATCAGCCTTAAAGCTCTTACAACTTATATACTGTATCTGTTACACATTTGGCTAAAAGCATTCAAACTTCAAACCCTTTTTCTCAACATCACCGCTCTCTGCCTTTGTAAGACTATAAATAATGCATTAATTCCATGTATATTACTTTCAAATATGTAATTCAGACTTTTATTAATACTGCTGTTTTCAATAGAGACACATCTTTGCTAAGAAAAGAGGCACGTCGGCACAACAAACGTGGTTGTGATTAGTGATCTCGGTGCCTACTGTATATTATTACGTCCTCAGACTGGAGCGTTTGCCCACAGAGCCTCCATAAACCTCTCACCTTGTGAAGAGAAAAAAAAGAAAGAAAGCTCCGAGCTCTCCGGTGTTTTCGCCTCCCTCTAAAAGCCAAACTTCTCTGATAATGACCTCCTATTAGAGACGCTCTCTGTTCTCCGCTGTGCGCGCGTGCACGTGTGCATGTGTGCGCGAAATGATCTGACCTCCAGCTTTAACCTGTCACTGCGGCGGCGCCTGATTGCAGGAGCGAGGAGAAAAACAAGAGTACAGTAAATCACCTCTGGCTCAATAAAAGACACCTGCAGTGTAAGAGGAGATGCAGGAGAGAGAGAGAGGCAGAACACCAGGAGAGCCGTCTGATCACTACCAGACACAGAGAAACCTGCGGAGGTCCCACAGAACGTGATGATATCTGCTGAACTTACATGTGCCCCACAGCTCTGCATATATGCATCCAGAGCAGTGGGGAAAACTTGTTTTGTAGCTTTAATCTTGCTTGCATAGAGCTATATCTACAGTGTTTGATATCTTTTCAGAAATATGTCATACAACAGGCTTCAGGGTTTAACACCAAGTCCTTAAATTCAGACTTGTTGAATGTTTTTTAATCCTTATCTGAGTGACGAAACGTCCTCTGGGACAAATTTTTTGGACTAGAAATAAGCTTTTTAAGGCATTAATATGATGTCAAGGAGTCGTGTTTTCCTTCTCTCTACTCTCACCCCCATCATGTTTCATTTAAAGCTTCATACACATCTTTTTCTAAATGTGCTCTCTTCCCCTTTCCGACTAAAACAATTTCACTCTTCAGCGGTTAACGACAGCATGCCTTAAGTATGCGAGGCAGCCACAAAGTCAAAGGAGGAGAAGCCAGAGGAGGAGCGATAGAAAGATAATAATAAAAAAAACATGATAAGGAGAATTAAAAATAGAGAATGGCTTATTGTCCAGGGGGAAAGAAAAAAACTGTGAAAAAGATAATTGAACCTGTGAATGGGAGAAGTCTAAAAGCAGAGATAAGGTGAACAAAGGGAAGCGAGGGAATTGCAGAAAGAGAGCGCAGACTGAAGCCCGGTCAGCCTGTAATCCCATAATCCCTGGCAGGCAGGCAGGATGTAATTGCTCGTTAGTGCCAGTTTCCACTTTGAGGCCTGTCACTGCTGGAAAACCACAGAGCGCCGGCGAAATGAGAAACAGATAGCGGGTCCCATGCCTCGGTTCAGATAGGTGGGGTTAGGCCCCCCCACCCAAACACCCCCAAACACACACATGTGTATGCTTTTTCTGTCTGTCTGCTTTCTTTTTCTTATAATCCTCTCTCACAAAAACACACACCCCACCTTTGTCACTTTCTCTCACAGTTTCAGCACACACACTTTCACACACACTTTCACACACACACACACAGGGGGGCCGGGATAATCAGAGGTGTGGACACCACACAGCCTGGAGGAGGATGGCGAGGAGAGGAGAGGAGTGAATCTGTATGACCTCACTCCTCTCTGTGTTTCTCCCACCAGGAGGTTTTATTAACCAACCTGACAACATCTGAGCCTGTAGGTGTCGGAGATTATTTCAGGCCAGTAAAGAGAGAGAGAAACACGCAGGGAGGGAAACTGTGGTGGGCTGAGAGGAGTAACCTGTCAGGAGCAGGGTGGTTTGACTCCAACTATCAATCAGTCTGCCGGTTGATCCACCACTTTGGTCCAGACTGAAATAACTCAGCGACTATTGGGACGGATTGCCTTCAAATTTTGTACAGATGTTCGTGGTCCCCAGAGGCTCAATCCTACTGACCTGTGTGATCCCCCTGACTCTTCATCCATCACCACCATCAGGTCAACATTTCAATCCATCCAATGGTTTATAATCACACACCTGCAAAATGACATTCCTGTCAGCCTCAGTTGTACTTTGTGTTTAGTACATGTTAACATGCTAAACTTTTGCTGTGTGTCAATTTGAGTACTTCTGTACTTACACTTTTGGGTGCATTAAGTGCGTTCACATTGAGAAGTATGGCAAAATGCAGTGCACTCTAAGTACCCGGATGTTGTCCTCAAAACGGTCAAAACGTGTACACTTCTTACACTCAATAGTCGCCATCTTTGCTACGTAGCGGAAGGGGAAGGGCTACCAACCTCTATCAAACTTGTGAAAATGGTGGGGGAGGAAGCTGCAGCGGTTGCGATTGCAGCGGTTGCGATTGCAGCGGTTGCGATTGCAGCGGCGAAAACCGAGCTATAGAAATTGAAGTTATACATGTGGGTTTTTTTTCACTAAGTTTATACATGTGGGTTTTTGTTCATTAAGTACCACTATAGTCAGATTGAAGCCATTATTGGGTTGATTTATCCGTCTGAATTGAATTATTGCCGATACGGCGAGATGTCCGTGGCTGATTACCACCAGATGATCGAACAAGCTTCCAGCCGCGTGCAATTTGAGACGACACTACCCTGTTGAAATTCACGCACTACGCAACTAAGCACATAGGCCTACTGCTAAACATCAGCATGTAAGCATGCTAAAGTTGAGTGAGACTAATCTCTTTAAACTACGTCACCACACTTCCGGCAAACTTTTTCAGTGCGTTTACTGTTGCCGCGGTTGGGTTTACATTGTAGTTAATGGAACGCCCGGTGTGTTTCATACATGAAGGGTGCCTTGTGATTCATGAGATCATGAGATGAGAGAAGGAGAGTGAATACTACATGACTCCGAATGATTAACATTTTCGCCATATAAACTTTAGGACGTGATAATATGTCAATGATGTGCTTACAGCTTGTTGCCCCCAGTTAGCCAAAAATAATAAATAAATAATGCAGCTTTAAGAAACATCTTCAGTGTTCTGGTGATTATCTTGCTGATTACCGGCTCATGCAGGAATAACTAGCCACAGATTATATGGAGAACAATACGTCTTTGAAGCCTCTTTGCCTGTAGGGTTAAACAGCCCGACCTGGACCTCATTAAAAGTACCTATTAGAGGCAAACTTATTGGTTGCCGAATGATAAACGTGAGTGATCAGTGATTTACTCCGCTGCTGACCCTGCAGCCTTCCTTCCAGAGAAACGTGTCTAATGGTTCTTCAGAAGGATAAATGAAGAGCTTTTAGTGGAGAACAATGTGTTTGAAGTGTAACCGTTCTGGATTAACACTCTCACGCGTGCAGGTTCGAGTTGCCAAAAGGTGTGGTGGAGAGTAACTGCGGGTCATCAAAGCGCCGGGATCAGCGGGTCACAACAAGCTCGATAAAATGCGAGTTTCCGCGGGGCATTAAAGTGCCGTCTGTGACCAGCACGTTAACCTCGAGCTGCAGCCCTGATGGCTTCATTATTACGGCAGACAGAGAGAGAGAGAGAGAGAGAGAGAGAGAGAGAGCTGCTGTCATCGTCTCAGCCACCAAAGCCACCTGGCTCCACTATGGAAACATGTTCTCACTGTGAAGCTGCTGGAGACAAACCCCAGAGAGGTCACGGCAGAGGAAATTGACCGATATATAACGGGGATATCCAAGTATTTGACAACTAAATGGAGTTGTGAGTCCTGAAATTATCTTGATTTAGCTGCTCAGATATCTCAGACACGCCCCTGATGTTTCCCGCTGACTGATTCCAGATAAGCAAACGTTTCCTTTTATGTTTCTATTCTTCTACATGCCTTACTAATCACACACTGCTTTAGTAAATTTGCCAAATAATAGCTGTTGCACTCTCGTCAGTAGGTGTCAACTCCTGCCAGGAGCTCTGGCTTCCCTTGAATCACCACACGACTGTTTCCATCAATCTGTCAATAACATTTCATTTGAAGAAAAGTAAAACGGAACTTCTGATTGGATTGTTTTGTGACATCATCTTTGCATGTAAAGACGGATGTGTGGTGGTATAAGGAATGAAATAAACAAAGTGGATTATCTGACATCATCTATTGATTTGTGAGGGGGAAAAGAAGTGGATATGTAGCGTGTTACAGCATGTAGGGAAAGCATAAATTCTTTTTTTATCAATGGCATTCTGATCCCAATTCTTGGCAATTAAATTGCTGAATATAAAGTTATTATTAGCAACAGGAATAAAGGCCAAACTATGCACAACCAAAAAAAAATGCATCAGCTTTTAAAACTGAAAAGCAAGGACGATTCCAGTAGGAAGTGTAATGAGCCTGCTCTAGATTTTCCACATCAGCTGTAACTTCCACGATGTACAACGACCTCTACGAGATTAACCGTACAGGGTCACTGGAAAGTTTGGCAAATGTGCAGTTAGCACTTATTAGCCACATTAAAACCCACAATGCAACTGACTTATAAGCATCATGTGACCCAATCAGGTAAATTAGACGGGACACCATCATCCACCGTTTTCCCATGAGTGTTGCGATGAAGACATCCTCCTGATGCGATGCATCTGTGTCCTCACCGTCTCGCTCTTCCTCACTTTGTTCTTCTTTGTTCCTCCAGTGTCCCTGACCCTAATAACCCAAATTCCTGCCTGATTAAGTTGGTTTTAAAAGGGAGCCACACAGAGAGCGCTTGGGTGAGCCTCACCTTAAATGGGAACACATTTTAGTTGCCGTGTTGGAGCGGTGATCAGAGGGTAGGATTTCACTTTCCGGTGTTTGTGAGGATGACGACGGCGCTTAAAAGGCCGCAAAGACGACAGAGGGAAAGAATGGAGAAGGATGAGGATAGGAAACACGCATTCAACGCAGACAAATTTTCTATAAAAACACACTTTGTAAAACTGATATACCAATTACAAAGCGGCTTTGCACATGCACACAGAACCCCTCACCTTTCATACAAAACCACAGTCACCCGCTGAAATCCCCTCTCCCACCCTCGCGACCTTTTCCTGCTCCCATCTCGTGTTGTTATTTCTCCAAATTAAGCCCACACTGAGCCCAGGAGTAGCACTCAGAAACGTGGCCATCTGTGACACACACACACACACACACACACACACACACACACACATTGGTCATTATTAGTGTGTCTTGTGGGTGAACCAGCGCTCTCCAAAGTGTTTCCGTGTCGCCCGCTCTTGCCCCAGACGGACTGGGTTTAATGACCTGGCCTGATGGTTCAAAGCAGCCATCAGACGCTATGATTAATGAATCTGACCTGCTAATTTCAGAAGAATACAGCTTATTGTATCAAAAAAAAAAGAAAGAAAGAAAGAAAGCGCTCTCACCGACACAAACACCGCGCTGGGCTAGTTAACATTCTTCTGCATTTTCGAGAAAAAGTTGTTTTAAGGAGGGCGATTTTCTGATAAGGACAGGAGTCCGCCTTACGTTTCATCAGCGGCTCCGAAAGTATTAACTGCTGCTTTGTTCTAAATCATTTGAGCTGTTTGAACTTGAAGAAGCCAAAATGCTCAACAACAACAGAAACAATTCGAGATCAGAGACAGAAACAATTCCCTCGGCGTACTTACACGAGATTGTCCACTACGCTACGAAAAGCGAGGACCTAGAAAACATAAGTAGCATGGGAAGCATTTGTCTGAAGGAATACATCTAACAAATTGAAATTCCTTTTTGTCAGATCATGCCTCCTTCAATTTGCCCTGAAGGAATCACTGTGGTTGGCTGCGTACTCTAAGCACTTCCAGATTGAAGCTGCCCTGTGGCACTTCAGGTTGCATAATCAATCTCTCTCACTGCACTCTCTCCATTAGCGGTGCCGGGACAAAACAACCAGAGTAACGTTACACACCGAGGCCGGGACACAGCTGAGGCCACACGTCCATCTTTTAATGACAGATTTCCACTAGTCTGAGAGGACTGCACCTTCCTTTAAATGCTGAATATGTCACTGCTTCTATGGAAGGAGAAAGGTGCTTGAATCTGTCACTGTGTTTGATGATGTGTGTGTATAATTTTGTACCTATAAGCTACCTGTACCTTTCACCTTTTGCATTGAACTCCCTTCCAACTTTCTATTTGTGTCAAGACTTTTGGGGACCCTCGGGTCTTTATTGTTCTCTAGTGGGTGCTTTTTACAGACCAATTAAAGTTATACTACAAGACTCAGGACTTAATCTGATTTTTATTATGTCTCGTAACAATCTATATATGAATGACAATGACTCACCCTGAATGTAGCCTACAACACAAACAATGCATTATCAGATTTAGAAATCAAGCATTATAGTAAATTTGGTTAAAGGAATCCGTCAATCAGCAGGGAAAAAAACAACGCGGTAAAACTTGATAAACAAGTGTAACTATAGTGTAATGTTTGCAGATAGTTGACAACACATTACTTATTGCTCTTACAATCTCATATTACACATACTGGATGAACAAGACTAGCTGAACCTACACTGCACATGCACTCTTCCTTTTTTTACAGAGTGACGTAGAACAAAACAACTGGATGCCTTTGGTCTTGTCGAGTAAACAATATTACAAACACATCATTAAAGTTTCAGTGAAGAAGTCAAAGCATAGCTAGCTGAATGCTGAGGGAATTAAGTTAATTAACTATTAATTTTAATTATTTAACTAACTTACAATAATCCATTAATGTCTTTCTAACTACACGTTTGTGTTGTGGGTGTTGAAAAGTATATGTTTTGGGTGAATATTGAATATTCATCCTTAGTTGTTCAACATTTAAGAGAAACAGTGGAGTGGGGAGTGAACGTTAAGGAGGTCTCTTTTTTTTTGTCAATATAGCTAAACATGTTTTTTTTTAATTTGGTTATAAGGTGTCCATAAAACAGAAAGGCTATTTATGCATGACGTTAGGGCTTGCCGATATGGCCAAAATCTTCTCGCCCAATATCTCGATAACGATATACAGTATATCATGATATAGCATGCTTTCAAAAATGAACAAAACACTTTCGGGTGAAAATTATAGAGAAAAAATAAATAAATATTTCCAGTTATACACTGACTATGTTTACATGCACGCACACAAATACAGAGTAATTAGATTAAGACATGTTGTTTGATTTAACTACACTGAGGTATTCCCGTAAGCAGAATTCTTGGTGTAGGAAAGCAGGAGTTGAACAATAAATCTGAATGATTGAATGAATGAATGAATGAATGAATGAATGAATGAAGGAATGAATGAATGAATGAATGAATGAATGAATGAATGAAATCCTGCACACTGCTGTTGGAAAACAATACTCAAAATTCATTTTAACCAACATTTGTGTTCCAAGTGAACCTTCGCCAATTATTCTCCACCATTATTCTGTCCTGAGCTGTACAGTATGCACTGTTGTATTCTGGGTAGCGGAGTTTAAAGGTTGGAGAAGCTTGTGACTGGAAGGTTGCCAGTTGGAGTCCAGTTTGTAAATGGTAATGTGGTATAGTGGTAATGTAAAGTGTGATGTAAAAAACAAAGCCGCAATCTTCAAATGATTTTCCCTCAAATGTCACATTTTCTGAGAAATGTGCTTGTTATTATCACTTTAGACGATGTAATTGCGTATAGCGATATATGATTCTATCACGATATGATAAATTATCATATTGAATTATCGCCCAGCCCTACGTGAAGTTGCTGTGTTCTTTACTGTATTAATACCAAACTAAAGCAAACAGAGCCTCAGTGCCATTTTAATTATTTAACACCAAGTCCTGTCCAGCAACACAAGACTGAGAAATGAAAAATCTTGAAAACGACGCCTTCTCAAATCAAGAAATCTAAGCATTATAGTGAATTTGGCTAAAGGTAGACAAGGTCAGCAGAAAGAGACAGTATTATTTGGTTCTAACCATTGTTCTTTATCGTTTGCTTTTTTCCAATTCGTTCCCCTTGGTGAGGTACATGTCATGTTTTTCTTGGAAAATTTGATGAGAAAGATGCAATCTTCCAGCGTTGAGGGGTTTAATCCTCAATATGGCTCAGAGTCTTCAAGTATATACATGAAAGTAATATTTGAAAGCTTAGTGAGTAATGAAGACCAGCCTGTTTACAGCCACAATGGCTCTAAACACATTTAATAGGATGTTTCTATATAAATGAGCGGCTATAACGATGACTTATTTTGTCATTTTAATTACGAGCATTCTCTGTGAGTCTGACTAGCGACACAGAACAGCACAAGAGCAAGAAAGAGTTAAACCCATAACACCAAGAAACGGCACGCTAGCTCTCGTAAAGCCACATGCCAGTTAAAACAAACCAGACCACACATCAGGAGGCTGCTGGTAAAGAGAACACGCCGGCCTGCTGTACCTGACCCTCGGCGGGGCCGCTGACCCTGTGACCTTTGACCGCAGGAAGTGAAAGCTGTGGCAGCGTGACGGGGGCGTGCGAGATGCCTGAAGCCAAGGCGACTCTCTCATGTTCCGCCTGAGAACAAACTGGCGATTTTCGAACGACATGAGTAAAGAAAAACAAGGTTGTTTCACGACATGATTTCACACATTTTACAGGATGCCTGCCGGGGATGTGTGACATGTCTCAGGTGATGCCAAAGCTCTCTCACACACACACACAGACACAGATTCACCAAGTCCAACAGCTTTGAGATGCGAAGAAGAGACGAGAAGTAAAACATAAAAAGCAGGATTCAGCTGTGAACATCAGAGGCCTGCCGTAGTCCGACTGACTGAGCCTCGTCTGCGTGCATGAGTGACATTGTATGTACATGACTCAGTGAGTCAGAGGGCCATTGAGTCAGAGAGTAAGTATGAAAGTTCACTGACGCATCGTGCCGTTTCTTTTACATCTCTGAGAGGACAAATTGCACATTTTGGGACGGAAAGTACCGCAAACTGGAGCTGTGAGCGTGCTTAAGATAAAAATCCATCCAGAGTTCAGAGTGAGTTCATGTTCACGAAGCTGAAGCAGCAGCAACAGCTTCATTCGAAACTGAAAAGAAAAGTGCTCGACGTCCAGTACGTCAAAACACCTGAAGCTTAAAAGACTTGATCTGCCCGCCCCTGATCCCCTCACAGAGCTGTGTGTGTGGTGCGTGTTCACGTATTACTGGTGTTGTGGGGACCTACATCTGTTTACACAATCACATTGTGGGGACTCGCCTTCCTTTTGGGGACAAAATGCACGTCCCCAAAAGGTAAATCATTACATTTTAGGGTGAACACTCGATTTAGGGTTAGGGTAAGGTTAATAGTGGTTAAGGTTAGGGTAAGTCTCCAGGAAATGAATGCAAGTCAACGTAATGTCCTCTAAAGTGATGGAAACATGAGTGTGTGTGTATGTGTGTATCCAGCACTTTGATATTTAGATTTGCAGCCCACCACAGAGGAGAGTCACACTGGAAGACTTCCTGACTGCCACTGTTTCCTCCTCACGCACGCACACACACACACGCACACGCACACGCACACACCATCACAGTCACTTTGATTTATATTTTTCCACTATTTGGAGTCCCCTCCTCCTGGCACCTTGTAAACACTTCAGACTGTAAATGAGAAAAACTTCACTTCATAAACCACAGAGAGCAAACACCTCCACCACCATCCTCCTCCTCCCAGACATGCATTTCACAAACACTCCCAATAAACAACTGAATTAAGTCCAACACTGAATCCGGGTCACAGTGACCCCTAAAGAGTCAGAAGAGCCTTTAAAACAGGAGGGCAGGTGCGTGCAGGGAGGTTAGGAGCTCATCAAAAAAAAAAAAAAAAAAAAGCAGCTGATGTGAAAAGAAATGAAACATCAAACAGCCACGTGAGTGTTGTCACAGCAAACATAAAGACAAGAGGTCTGCTTTCACAGCAACATGTACAGAGAGTCTGAATGGCTTCTTACCAGCAGCAGCTGTCCTGTGCGCATTCTGCTCCAAGTGCGCACCGGAGAGGACAGGAGAGACGCTTCTTCTTCTTCTTCTTCCTCTTCTTCTTCCACGCTGGGCGCAGCTCATGTTTTCTGCTATCCATACGCTGCGATGCGTCATGTTTTACACCTCACTGTCACGGCTTGTAAGTGTTCAGAGCAGGATGTGTCCACTGAGGCTGAAGCAGACATGAAGAATCCATCTAAAGCGGTTCTGCTTCAACGTGACGAAGAGGCGCCTCCTCCTCCTCGGGTTTTCTTTTTACGCAGGCCAAAATCCAAAATGTTCTCTGGCCGGTGTCCTGTCTCTGGCTTCTTTGTAGTCTCAGCACCCTGGATGGACAAGAGCAGAGATACAGACTGTTAACCTGCAAAGCTAAAGTCACATTATCCCCAACCCCTCCAAAAAAATCACAATATCCCCCCCCAAAAAAAATCACATTATCCTCCCCAAAAAAAATCACATTATCCCCCCCAAAAAAATCACAATATCCCCCAAAAAAAATCACATTATCCCCCCCAAAAAATTACATTATCCTCCAAAAATATCACATTATGCACCCCAAAAAAAATCAAGTTTTATAATGGCTCTTAAAGTTTATTTCTAACAAATGTTCAACAAATTTCCTGAGGCAAGTGTTTTATAAAAATCAGATGCCTCTGTGTGAAAATGAATCATGGCTCATTTTCTTCATCTGTCACTATGAATGAATGAAAGACTGTATTTCGAACATAAAATAAATAAAAACAGATACAAAATAATAATAAAAAACAAGAGTAATAGTGTCCTGAAAAGGAGTATAGGTAGAAGTAAAACTTATATTTCCCTATATCCCCTTTCTCACTTCTCTAATAACTCATAATATATCATAGAATGATAATATAATATAATATATATAAACTATCCCAGATTTATTTACATCCCAAATTAAATGAACAGCATCCCCAAGTTTACTTATCTTGTTCCCAGAAAAATCCTGAAACATGTCCAAACTCTACTGGATATAAGAGAAGTTATAACAAAAACAAAGTCACATTATCCTCCCCCCAAAAAATCTAGTTTTACAATGACTCTTAAAGTTTATTTCTAACAAATGTTCAACACATTTCCTGAAGCAAGTGTTTTATAAAAATCAGATGCCTCTGTGTGAAATGAACACTACTTATCTTGTATCCAGAAAACAATCCTGAAACATGTCCAAACTCTACTGGAAATAAGAGAAGTTATCTAAAGAAAGAAATGAGTATTTTAAGAAAGAATACGAGACCAAATGACTTGTTAAGATGGACGGAAAATAAACTTTACAGCAGACTGCAGCGTGCAGAGCGAAGCCTATATAAAATCTAATGAGGCAGAAGTTTGTTTGTGGTGACACCAACTCTCCAACACAAGTCAAAAATATTCCTCCTCAATATGCTCCTCTGGCTGACGCACATCCAACCATCGTTTAATGAAATGAAGCCAGTTTTTCAGGCATGACTTCCCCTCTCCTTACCTCCAGCAACCTGTTCAGTCTTGTCTCCAAACAGCTCGTATGGTTAATGAGTAAATATCACCGCGGGAAATATCTCACAACACAACTCTGCGCCACTTTAAAGGAGTGAAATCAAGGTCGATAGAGGAGCAAAAACGTCAAGAGGAGAGACTCTCTCAACCTCATTTAGTCTCGTTTCCTTCTTCTTTTACGCGTCAGCTGCTCTTAACATTTGAAAGTGGTGCTCACACTGGAAAAACAAACGCAAAATCTAGTTCTTAAACATAAAAAGTCCATGCGTCACGACGCCTTTACGCAGCAACACTCCGCGTCTCCAAGCTTCTGTTTCTCCTCTCTTTTTTTTTAAAACTCTCTTACTTTTGGACTCAGGTATCCAGTTATGAGAGACTGCGCCGCTCCGGTGTCTTCTCAGGAGTCTACTGTCTTCTCAGGAGTCTACTTACTACTAAACAATGTCTCCAATGCCTCGCAGGACTGGAGGCGATGCGTAAAAAGCGCTCCGCCTGTCAGAGACTCTGTGAAACCGGAGCGCTGGAGGTGGAGGTGGAGGTGGATGTGGCCGCCGCGCTGCACAAAGTGCTGTGATTTTTCTTCCCCATCCACACATAGCTCAGATGTCTTTTTGTTCCTGCGCTGAGAGGAGGAGGGAGGGAGGGAGGGGAGTGATTGTCACACAGCAGGACAGGACGGTCATGTCATGGAGCGGTTCTGGAGGGGGAAAAAAATAGTTCCAGTGGAAGAATGACAGAGTGACATCTGTCCTTCAGTGTTTCCCCATATTCCACTTGTAAGCGCGCGCACACACGCACACACACACACACACACATAGACAGTGCAAGCATGGATATGCACACATATACACATGCATGGGTGGATTGTATGACAATGGGCCCCTGGGCACAGACATCTAACCCCCCTTCTACATAGGAGCAAGACATTCAGGCTGAAAGAGACACAAATGACTACAAATTACTACAAAAGACTCAGGCGTGTCTCTTTGTTGCCAATTTGTATCTCTTTGCGGTTGTTTTGTGTCTTTTTGTAGTTGCTTGTATCTCTTCATGATCATTCGGTTTGTGGTTTCGCATCTCTTTGAAGTTGTTTTGCGTCTCTTTGTGGTTGTTTGTATCTCTCTGTGATCCCTAAGTCTGTCGTTTTGCATCTCCTTGTGATCCTTAAGTCTGTCGTTTTGCATCTCCTTGTGATCCTTAAGTCTGTCGTTTTGCACCTCTTTGTGATTGTTTTGCGTCTCTTTGTGGTTGTTTGTATCTCTTTGTGATCCTTAAGTTTGTCGTTTTGCATCTCTTTGCGGTTGTTTTGCATCTCTTTGCGGTTGTTTTGCGTCTCTTTGCGGTTGTTTTGCATCTCTTTGCGGTTGTTTTGCGTCTCTTTGTGGTTGTTTTGTGTCTCTTTGTAGTTGTATCTCTTTGTGGTTGTTTAGTCTGTCATTTTGCATCTTGTTGCAGTTGTTTTGTGTCTCTTTCTAGTTGTTTGTATCTCTTTGTGATTGTTAACTCTTGTTTTGCATCTATTTGTGGTTGTTTTGCATCTCTTTGTGGTTGTTTTGTGTCTCTTTGTAGTTGTATCTCTTTGTGATTGTTTAGTCTGTTGTTTTGCATCTCTTTGTGGTTGTTTTGTGTCTCTTTATAGTTGTATCTCTGTGATTGTTTAGTCTGTTGTTTTGCATCTCTTTGTGGTTGTTTTGGGTCTCTTTGTGGTTGTTTAGTCTGTCATTTTGCATCTTGTTGCAGTTGTTTTGTGTCTCTTTCTAGTTGTTTGTATCTCTTTGTGGTTGTTTTGTGTCTTTGTAGTTGTATCTCTTTGTGATTGTTTAGTCTGTTGTTTTGCATCTATTTGTGGTTGTTTTGGGTCTCTTTGTGGTTGTTTAGTCTGTCATTTTGCATCTTGTTGCAGTTGTTTTGTGTCTCTTTCTAGTTGTTTGTATCTCTTTGTGATTGTTAACTCTTGTTTTGCATCTCTTTGTGGTTGTTTTGCATCTCTTTGTGGTTGTTTTGTGTCTCTTTGTAGTTGTATCTCTTTGTGATTGTTTAGTCTGTTGTTTTGCATCTCTTTGTGGTTGTTTTGTGTCTCTTTATAGTTGTATCTCTGTGATTGTTTAGTCTGTTGTTTTGCATCTCTTTGTGGTTGTTTTGGGTCTCTTTGTGGTTGTTTAGTCTGTCATTTTGCATCTTGTTGCAGTTGTTTTGTGTCTCTTTCTAGTTGTTTGTATCTCTTTGTGGTTGTTTTGTGTCTTTGTAGTTGTATCTCTTTGTGATTGTTTAGTCTGTTGTTTTGCATCTATTTGTGGTTGTTTTGGGTCTCTTTGTGGTTGTTTAGTCTGTCATTTTGCATCTCGTTGCAGTTGTTTTGGGTCTCTTTCTAGTTGTTTGTATCTCTTTGTGATCGCTTAGTCTGTTTTGCATCTCTTTGTAGTCGTTTTGCGTCTCTTTGTAGTCGTTTTGCGTCTCTTTGTGGTTGCTTTGCGTCTACTCATTGATTGACTTTCCAACACAAAATATTAACAGTCAATTCAAACAGAGGCTCCGTGCCAAGGGGCCCGTTAAGAAATCCTTCCATGTGCACAGGGATGATTGATTGCCCACAAACACACACTGATGCGTGTTTGCCACCCTGCTTCATATGTTTGCCCAGTCAGTCCTGCCCTGACCTCTTTACCAGACTGTGTCACCTGTCAAGCCTGAAGGATGGGCAAAGTGAGTACTGGAAGTTAAGCGAAGGACTCATCTGATAAAGCACAGACCCCCCCGCTCACTGCACCAGCAACCGCGCACCTTCCACCGGCGCAGCTCCCGGACACTCTCCACCCCTCCAACCTTGCAGGTTTGTCCCGTTCCGTTCTGCCACCCCACTCCACCCACCCACCCTTCAGTGCACGGAAAGGCCCTCCTGACTGAGGCACTCCCTGCAGGGCAAACAGTGAGGCCCGCCGAGCACAAAGGCTGGGTAAACAGCTCCTTAGCTTTCCTCTCCGGGCCCACTCTCCGAGCCGAGGCAGAGACAAAATGCAGGGAGGATCCCTCTCTCTGGTCTCTGCCACGGCTCTATTAATAGGAGCAACCAACAAGGCAACAATGCACACAGCTGAGGTGCATGACATGCAGGAATGTACCGTCACATAATAAGGATGAGCTCAATAACAACAGGAGAGGATCATACAAATCTAATGTTTGCAACTTCTTGTTTAGATCCAAGATGAGTGAAAGAAGGCTTTGTTTCTTTCCTTAATATTACCCAGAACACGCCTATTTTACACCGTAAACAGACATTACCACACACATCGAATGGACTCGGCTTCCAGAAAAATACCAGTCCTCCTCTTAAAAAGATCAGATAATAACCTCCGGAGTGAAAAAATGTCTTCAGTAAAATGAATCACTGTGTAAACTATAAGTCAGCAGGCGGGTGGCAGAGTCTCAGCAGACGCCACCGCACTGCCACCAGGGCCAAGTGTGTCTACATCATCCATCACTGTGAGCAATGGCGATGAACTTGTTCGGCATTGTGAGAGGGATTTGCAGCATGACACTGTTTGTACACCCACAGTTAAACCCCGTGCAAGCACAACACGCACATACTGTATCTTCAGCACACACACAGGTTTAGTCCTTGGCGAGCTGCAGGAGCATAATGGCTGTTGTGGAATTTTTAATTTCCTTGTAAGAATATAAAACTGAGAGAATTTATGAGAACAGTTTCAACAAGAAGATGTTAAGGTTTTTTTTCTTCTTCAAATTTTTAGGATTTGTTTGTGTCTGGTGAAAGTCCACTCTCTTTCTTAGGGATGTAAACAGTCGTTTCCATGGATACAGCGTGCTGATTGGGCCTTCAGGAGCTGCTGAGTCCATCCAAGTTCAGGACCGGATGGAGGAGAGGGTGGGTGGTTTGTATTTTGGGTGGTGATGCTAGAGGGAGAGAGACTGTTCCAGATGTGATAGACAGTTAAATTCCCTCCAAGGTTTCCTCCGGTTTCTGCTGGAAGCACAGGTCACAGGTCCTCTTCTTCTCCGTCTCCATCTAAAGGTGCCTTTCTTTTCTTGGGCCTGTTCCAGCTTTCAAAGTTTGTTTTCACTTTTCAAGTGGGAACTCCCCTCATCCAGCACACTGTCCAAAAGCCCTCAGGCCAAATCTGTAACACAAAAGCCAAATCTGCGGGACAAAGTCATACTGTAGCTGCAAAACAGCGAAACTCCATAACAACGCATTTCCACATTAGCTCAAAATGAAGCGTAGATAATCTGAGTGATTTACGTTTCATCAGAGCATTTCAAAGCTGCGTTCCTGCAGGCGTGCTCCAGATTTGTTGTATCACTGTTCATACAAACAAATCATAAAACAAAGTGTCGGCATACGGCCTGATTAGAGGTGTTATTATGTGGATGGATGGAGGGTGAGCAGAGTACACAACAGGGAGCTACAACAATGAAACTTCAGTATGTCTCACTGGCTTCAGGCTAATCTCAAGGAGGTACGGCTAAAATGATAAGTTGAGTAATCAAAAATGAATCAGCGACGATTCCGATAATCAATTAGTCATCTAAGTATGTATTAAGCAACAAGACTAAGAGTCTCCAGCCATAGTGGCTCAGTGAGGCTGAACTTAGGCTTATGAGCGGTTCTGCAGCTTTCGCTCTTACCACATGGTCTTCATCAGAAGATGCAGTTTGCCCAATTGTCATGGACATTGATATTCAAATTAAAATTTCTTTGGAAACATCCATTGACAAACTAATTCATCGGAACTCCATCTGCTGAAGAAGCTCAGGTTATATGATCAAACGCTCCAGAACAGCAGCTACTAAGGTCAAGAACTTCAAAGCTTATTTTGTACACAAACATGGACGAGAAGTCCTTTAAATTATCAGAAAAAGAAAATTACAATTTGAACATCTACAATTTCATGACAACATAGGTGAACTGCATCTGCTGATGAAGATCATGTGATATGACTGAATGCTCCAGAACAGCTACTAAATGGACCTAGTGGTGATATTATTTTGTCAGCCCAAGATTTTTGAGTTTTGGACTATTGGTTTAGACAAATCTTGAAGATGTTACTTTAGGTTTGGGAAATTTTTACTATTGTTTTTGGACATTTTTTAGACTTTAACGATTAATTGATCGTTACGATCAATTAAACAAATAACTGACAAATCAATCTATAACGAATATATATATATATTTGATCGTAACGATCTATTAATCGTTAAAGTCTAAAAAATGTCCAAAAACAATAGTAAAAATTTGCAGAACCTAAAGTAACATCTTCAAAATTTGTTTAAACCAATAGTCCAAAACTCCAAAATCTTGGGTTGAAAAAATAATATCACAATTATTTTATTATATATGAATAAAATAGTTAGTTACGGACAATAAAACTGTTGTCAGCTGGCTACAAATAAAGAGAGTGTTATTGAACACAATATTGCCAGAGACATTCAGGACTGCAACTATGATGACATTTATTATATTATATTTTATTGCTGTCTTTAGAGCAAGGTGTTGCAAAACGCACTCTGCCAAAGTTATATAAAAATGCATTTGTACTTTCTCCAACTCATACTTCCTCCTAAAGGCCACGTAGCTGACTGAGAAGTGTTTCTTAACAGACAGATGTTTCTGACTTGCTCTTCTTCCCTCGGAGCACGTGTTTGTGCGTTTCCATCGCAGCAGGACGGACAAACAGACACTGAAAACAAGGTCTGGCCATCTTTTAACAATTCAATGTAATCTTTGAATCTAGATTTATTGATATCGACTAGAAATGATCATTGCACGCTACGAGTTTAGAGGCTGGCGGGACGAGATGAAACACTTGAGTGATACAGGTGCCTGACAGCCCTGTAGGCGTGTCACGTCAACACACAAAAGGTAAACTGACTGAATGTGGGACACGGTGTAAAGAAGGGAATGTTGTTTTCCCTCATCTCAGCTGACCCGACATTAAGTAAACAGAGGGGAACAAATGGGTGCCTGAAAGGGTGTTTTCTCTCCCCATTCCAACTCTTTTTACGAGGAGTTTAAATTTCAGGCCCCGGAGGTCGTGGCCCCTCCGTTCCAACCCTACTGAGAGGAGGTGGGGCGGGGAACCTGTCGCAGAGAATAAAAGGCCCGTCGGCTGAAGAGGTGCAGGCGTGCTCATACGCCTGTCCGCCGGACGAACAGGAACGACCGCCTCCAGCCGGCCGGCCCGGGGCCAGCTGCCTCGGGGAGATCCCAGGTGGCAAATATCCTCCTGCTGCGAGGAAGCGAGCATTCGATCCCACCCTGTGGAGGTCAGGAAATCTGTCGAGTCAGAGTAGCTAGAGCGAGGTGGTTTTTGGTGACCGGTGAGGCGTGACTTGTGGGGGCCGAAAAAGTTTTCTGGCACCCCATTAACAGCAGGATGGGACGGTCCAGCGGCGCTTTAAGGGCCCTCAGCGTCTTGTCCTCTTTCACCTCACACCAATGCTGACTTACAGCAGCCACAGCTGGACGGCCTGCTCTTTCTCGCTCCTTCTCAGCAACGCTCCTCCGGTTTACGGCGATGTTGTGGTGTGTGAAAGCGAGTGAGAGGTTCACGGCTGCAGCTGAATAGCCTGTGTTTATTGTGTGTGTGTGTGTGTGCAACAGGTCTCGAATGGTTCCCCCGTGGCTACGGCAATGAAACAAGATCCGCCTCAGAATTGAGCAGGTGAAGAGAAAGAAATACACGGCGCAGGGATGGGAACAGACAGCGAGACGGAAAGAATGGAGGGGGGAGAAAAGTGAGAGTTGGAGAGAGGGACACGGAGTGGGACAGACATAAACACACAAGAGAAAAAAAGGAGAGTACATTAGGGAGGAAGTCCGGTGGATGGAGAATTGAAAAATGATTTCCTCTGTTCTCTGCAGGTAGGAGATACAGAGTACAGAGCAGGAGAGGAAATCCCCTTCTCCACGCTCCGGTCCATCCCTCCTTCATCTCTACTGCGAGCTTCCTGCAGTTTGTAACCTCTGAATAAGTGACACACAGACAGAATAATACCCGACGTATGCTGCGTACAATAACATGAGGCCCCCCTCAACTATACGTGGCACCGAAGGCCACGCTGCGCTTTGGAACGCCATCTGCGAAGATGTTCAGGCCACCCGCTGTCACATTTTGACAAAAGCAAGGACGAAGTATACTACACGTCTGTGGAGATAAAACAGAGACTAAAATGCATCAAAAATATTTACTATATTATATACTGAAAATTCACAGTGTACAGAAATATGTATATACAAAAGGACAAATACAAAAACAACAACACAGAACTGGTCAAAAGATGCAAACAACATGCACAGGCAAATATCAATTACAAACTTATTTATTGAGTTGCAGAAAGCCATTTATAACTGTATATAAAAAAAAAAAAAACAGTAACACTTTTGATCACTTTGACTTCCTTCTGATGATGGTGAAATGTAAAAATTAAAAATGAAAGTTTATAAATATGATGAATGAAAAAAGTGAATACATTCTGCTTTAACATGAACAGGTTATGAAGAAGAGGCAATTTGGGGTCCAATCCATTTTGAACTCCTCCAGCATGCGTAAAAGAAGAAACTCTAACTGAGGGTCTGCTTCGTCTCAAAGCCTTAAAGACCATACAGGTGGTTTGGCATGTTTTAGCCTACATATTTTACATTATTAATGACTATTTTCCAAAACATACAGTGTGGTTTTAGATTAATTATCTGCTTTTCAAGCTGGTGTCGAATGGTTTCAGCAGGCTATAAATCTAACCTGTTTGCTATATTTTTTACATTAGAGTGATATGGCCCTGCGGAGGTCAGCCGGGACCAGTTTCAAACTCTCCGTGCATTCAAGGATGTTCTAACATTTAAGTATTAAAGAGGTACTCCAGTGATTTTGGCATTGCACTTCCATAAAAAAATGAGGGTCTCACAAGAGACGGATTAAAAAAAGAAATCAAATCAAAATCGTAGCAGCAGAGAGGAAGATATCCTGACTTTTAGTCCCTAGTATGAGTCGAGCTCCAAAAAACACCGGATCCTACATTTTCTCAGACTTTAGAAAGCTCCCTCCAGAGCCACAGAAGACGTTATACAACAATATTCTCACAGGCTGAGTGAGTAGTATTCCTCGTGATGAGTTAAACTGAACTTTGTGTGTAAAATCGGCGGAGTGCCCCTTTAATAGTTAGCTGCAGGATATTAAATAGGCGTTATCGGTCGCTATAAGCCCCATAGATGTGGGTCAATAGGGGCCTACTACACCCACTAGTATGTCTCATCACCTAATCGCATGGTAGATCACCAAAAAAGATATAAAAGAACAAAACAGTGACCTCTAGCAACTGTAGTAATTATTATGACAGGAGCAGATGCAGAAGTCAGGCGCTGTAGTATACAAAGCGGGAAACTCCATACACTGTGGAAGTTAGGGTGATGGATAGGACTCAAAATATAGGACTTTTGCCCAGGAGGCCAGGGTTCATATCCTGTCTGAAACCAACAACATGTAGTAGTCTTTCAAGTTTCGCTTTTGAAACCTAGTCATTTTAAATGAAAACATATTTTTCCCTAAACTTGACTGAGTGGTTTTGTTGTCTAAACCTAAAAAAGTTGTAGTTTTGTTCCCTAAACCTAAGGAAGCCATTTTGTTTGTGTTCAAAACGTAACGTTTCATTCAGTTTTACATGCAACTTAAATGCAAGTTTCACTTTCACACATCTATGGTGTTTATATCAACTGATAACATCCATTTAATGGCCCGATAACAGTCGAAATCATGAAACACCAGACTTTCACCCAGGAGGCTGGGGTTCAATTCCTGCATGAAACCAACAATGTTTAGTTTTAGTTTCGCTTTCACTTTAGAAACATAGTCATTTTAAGCCAAAACATGTTTTTACCTAAACTTAGCTGTTTTGTTGCCTAAACCTAAAGAAGCCTTTTTGTGTGTTCAAAACGTAACATTTCATACAGTTTTACGTGTTAGAATATGTGGCTTTTATTTTTCACTTTCACTTTTACAACGTAGTAGGCATAGTATGCCCCTAATGACCCACATCTATGGCGTTTATAGCAACTGATAACACCTATTTAATGGCTTGATAACAGTCAAATCGGGTGCACAGCAACAATGTTGCAGACAAACAATGAGCAACCATGGACAAAGCAAAAAGTTAATTTGGTAATTTCTTGCATTATAACAGCTGCCGTTAGCAACCAACATTTAAACTCCACTTGAATATGTAGTTATGGGGCTAAAACATACCAAACAACCAGTGTGGGGCTTCAGGCCTTCCTTGACTGTATATAATGTATATACAGCACAGATATGAAATGGACTGGTCCCAAATCATAGAAATGAGATGTGACCTGTCCTGACCCGGAGCTGATCCAACACATTGGATCAGCTGCAGTTCCTTTCCCACGTCAAACTCCTCGCTACAGTTTCCAGGTGATGAGGTGTAAGGCACTGAGAGCGCCTCATGATAGTGCAATGGTTCAGCTGTTCCCTGTACCTTTGCTCTCAATAACAGTCCCAAACGGGGCCTAGTTTCCAAAAAAAAAAAAAAAAAAGATCCATTCCTTCAAACCCGGTGGAGCCGTTCTGGGTCGGACACGCTGCTGCACGATCCCAGCGGCGTTTGTGAAAACTAATCAAGAACAGGAACGTGTGGAGCAACGTAACAGATGCAACAGCAGCAGCTTACTGATTGTAATGGAAATGAGTCTGTGTGTGTACAATGTACAGTAAATATGCACTTCCAAAGAAGAAGTAGAAACAGGAAAAAGGTGAAAACCTCATTGAATTGTCATTTGACAAAAAAACTGTAACATAAAAGCCTGCTTTGGTAAAGCAGTATTCAAATGCACCGTCACTATATAAAAGATGATTATCGCATTCATGAGTTAAAAATGACAAAACAGATGTGACATTTTGACATTCTCACATCCTTTTTTTTTTTAAGGGTGGGGAGCAGAAGGAAAAACAAAAGGTTTGATTGTGTAATACTGAACACTTTCTATGTTCATACAGTGATGAAATACTGAGACGCGTGTGGCAGAACCTTCATCTGCAAAGTGCAAAGGCCTGATCAGCACAAGTACTGTAACATGTTCATTTGAGATTGAGCGTGGCAACTCAAGAGATTCTCTCCAATTAAAGAAATTAGCTGTTATGTGTCTATTGTTAAAACAAGCTGCATAAAGCATAAAAATAAAGGGAACATTTATTACTTAAATCCGTTTGTATTTGGCTTAATAACAACACTGCTTCTGCCGCAATTGTAAAAAGATGATGCAGTCTCTGAGGAAACACAAGGTGGTGAAATCGAGAGAAAAAAAAAAAACTTTTGCGTCTTCTCTGGACAAAGACAACAGGAAGCAGGCCTGCCTGTGACCGAAACGCTGGGACTTACTAACATTAAAAAATAAATAATTAAAATTGACCTAAAAACAAAAATATATATATTCATATTCTACAATCCGCGACTTCACCATTTACTGAAGAACAAGAAAAACCTGCAGCAACGGGAGGATGGAGGACACATACGGAATCTGCTCTCCTTGACCGGGGCGGGACACGCTGCTGTACGTCTACTGTACACGCTGCAGCCCGGAGGCCTCACAGCTGATGAAGACGAGTACCGTGACACGGATGAGCCGAGAGGAAGAGAGGTGGAATGAGAGGGATGCTTAAACTTTTGGGGCTCACCTGCCAGAGCTGGTAAACTAAAAACAAAACCGCCCCACGATTCAAATAATTTAGACTGACCAAAATAATCTATATACATTTTTCCTGATACTTTCAATGGTAGTTAGTGTAGAGAATCTTATACAGCTTAATCTTGACCTCTCGCCTGATGTGAGCAGCCACATGGGAATAACACACACACACACACACACACACACAGCCACTCTGTGTAAAGCTGCTTACATGTAACAAGCAGAAAGAACCTGCTTCATAGAGTCACTAATATAATTCCCTTACAAAGACTTTACAGAGAAAACTTGAGTCAGTATATCACCAAATACTCAACTGTTGTGTCTCAAAGTGACACCAGTCTGTGTGGCAGGTGACCCGCGCTGATTTATCTACCGTCAACTGGCTTGGCAAGTGTTAATTTTGGACCCTGGACAGGCAGTAAAAAAGTGAATGAATGAATGGACACATGGTGGGTGGGGATGGATTGGGGGATGGATTGGGGGTTGGGGGGCTGCTGCAGCTTGTTAAAAAGCACAGTAAAAATCTTTGATATTTACACTGAGGAAAAGTGAATACATTCAGGCAGCAAAAAGGAGGAGGACGGCCTCTCCCCTGTACGAGGTACGTTTGGCACTGCTAATACTCAACCCATCCCCGAACGCTCTCCATCAAATGGTCCTCTTTTCATTCCTTTCTCGCCTGTGCCTTCATCAAGTCAGCCAGTGAGTCAAGCTAAATCCTGACATCTGTATGTCAACTTCCGCTCTTTACTATTCATTCATTCATTCGTGTGATACTTCGGGGGTTGAAGTGGTAAACGTTGAAGCGCAGGGCCGGCAGGTAGCTTTCCTGCGACCGCCCCCCCCCCACCCCTCCCCCCGCCCCCCGCCCCCCCTCGATAAGACAGGAAACCGGGCAGATCCAGTCCTCCCTGTGTGTCCACCCCCTCCGCTCCCTGCTTCAATCAGCAGGAGTCTTTGGTTCAGAAGGCACATGTGTGCATCTCTCCGCAGAAACCCTCCCGTATTGTTTGTTTTTTTAAATAATCTCCTTCGATATGAAAAACCCAGACAGTGTGCAGGCCACCCGGGTTCTAAAGGGTTCTTTCTCCCAGAGTCAACCCATTTCTCAGTTTTCCTGTTTAATAGTCCTTTTAGGGAAGGCAGAAGGAGACTGTGGGCGTGGGTGTAAACTCAGATACCGTTGGTCAGGTCTGTGATGATGTTGGCCTTCACCAGCTTGCGGAGGAAATCCTTCTCCTTCGATATGTTGTGTGTCCACGACTGTGGGAAGAAAAAAAAAACAATTCAGAGTGATACAAAAAGCAACCCATTCGGTACTTATTCCAAAAGTATCGCTATATGCGATGAAACCTGCAGGTTTTTCCTATTCCCAGTGTCGATACGTGTGGGTGTTCATGTGTGCATAAATATGAGTAAAGCCACACTGGGTCAGCTTTCCTCCCCGCTGTGCTGTGAGGATTCAGTCCAGTGGGCCGACGTGTAACCAGAGCCGGTGGTTCCTGTGTGGTGCTTTGGGATGCCGAGACCAAGGAGCAGCCAGAGAGCAAATGAAGGAGGCAAAGGGTGGAGGAAGAAATGTACAGGAGGGAATAAGAAGAAGAAGAAAAAGTGGAGATCTACAGGAGGTTGGGCCCTGCAGCTGCCTCTGCAGGTTCAAGACTCTCCTACGGGCTCTAGGCCTGTCTGGGACGGACCTCCTACCACTACGTGATGGGTCACAGCAGGTCCAAAAAGAACAATAGGCTACAGTTTATTGGAAATGAACTTAAGAAACAAGGCTGTAATGTTTTAAGTCCAACTGAAATACATTTTTGCTGTCAAAAATCCTGATAAATTGATATTCAAATGTACAAAAAGAGAGACATCAGAATTTAACCCCGGAGCCTCTGGGATGGCGGGTGTTGTGTTTGATTGACAGCTGAGCTGGTAGGGGCGCAGACACACATACAAAAATTGAGCGCTGGTAAATATAGCTTACAAGTCAAGGATTGAAAGTGCTTTAGTTTGCAGTGAAGAATAAGGAGCAGCACCATTTAGCATCCAAACTGTGTGATGTTAATATTTGCAGGCGAAGGTTTCGCTGTTCAATATGTTACATCTGGCTAGCTAACTACCTAACTAAACGGACATCAGGAGTGCAAGTTTCCCCTTGTCTGGTTGCTAGAAAGCTAAAGTGCAACACAAGACACCACCTGGAGAGCTAATGTGGTTTGCGGTTCACAGTCTGTGGCTCTTTTTGTGTTAAGTCATGGCTGCTGTCTGGCTGTTAGTCAAAGTCACCATCAGCCACTGATAGAACAGTGACGATAAAACACTGGTTGCAATTAAGTTTAAAATAAAATGGCATGTTGACTTTGTCAGAAAAAAAGCATACAGACTGTTATATGCAGACAGAAGGCAGAAAGAAAAGCAATTGTGTCCATTGTCCTTGGGGGCAGCAAAAACAAGCTGTAAACGCAACACTGGCCAAATCTCCATCGCAAAAACAGATTTTATCTCAATGGATTTTATGTGGTTAAATAAAGGTTAATAATAATTACAATATTTGTGTGTCACTACAAGCAACCCTTTTCACATTCAAGTGGTCATTTGATCCATTGTTGATGTAAAAATATTGATCATTGCAGCTTTAACTAAATCATTTCATCAGTAAGTTTGATCAGCTCTGAGATAAAAGGATTGAGGACAATGGAGCGTCTCGTACACCACAGCAGATGACCTCAGTATCATCACACCGTCTAAACTGATGTACGTGACATTTTATCATCAATTTCTGTGTATCTCGTCTAATTACACAATTTCCGTGGAGTTTTAAAACGTCCCTCCAGATAGGAAACAGGGCAGCGGAATAATACGTGGATCATTTCTCGTTGTTCCAGAAAATCAAACCCAACAGCCCCAGGGAGTGGCGGTGGTTAAAAGTGTTCCAAACAAAAAACCTATTCCCATTAATTAGCCATGTGTGGCTGATGATGACAATGTTGATGAAGATGATGATAATAAATGCCAAAGGGTTCACTGGGAGTTTAGACAAAGGTTATCATCATACTGAGCTCATGGTTTACACACGTCAGCACGCGGGTGACATCTTTGATTCCACTTGGTTTCAGTGTAAACACCGAGAAGAAGACGGGACTGATGGAGAGGAGGGAGATCCGTCACGAGGGCGTTTAGAAGATGATTGTTAGAACGACGCACTAACAGTTAGCATGTTGATACAGCGACTGATGAAAGACCGGCGCCACTTCGGACGGGGGAAATTACTGATTTAACCTTTTGATGTTTTCATTCTTCTGTTTTAGTTTTTATTTTGTTTCAGAGTTTTTAGTTTTGGTGTAGTTCATAGTTTCATGTTCTCAGTACTCTTAAAGGGAGATGAAACAAGTTCAAAATATACATTATGCATAACATATGCACAACACTGTGCTTCATTAAACACCCTGATGACCACAGATATAAATGAATACAGTAGGATTTATTTTACTTATGTATTTCATACCTTAGCCACCTAAACTTCTGCACCATAAAATTATATACCCTAGATATATTTGTCTATATTTTAGCCATAATCTTATTTAAATTTAGTTAATAATAATAATAATAATAATAATAGCTTGGATTTATATAGCGCCTTTCAGTTAAAGAGGACCTATTATGCTTTTGTGCTTTCTCCCTTTCCTTTAGTGTGTTATTTAGTTCTTTTGTGCACGTAAAAGGTCTGCAAAGTTACAAAGCCAAAAGTCTCTCGGAGTTACTCTCACCCACAGAAACACTGCTCCTAAACTGCCTGAAACGCCTCGCTTGAAGTCCCGCCTTTTCTTCCGTAACGTGGTGATGTCACTAAGTAACACATTTGCATAATACCTGCCTAGTGGCTAGTTAGGCTCTCCCTCAAACAAAGCTAGTTAGAGCGGAGCTGGAGCAAAGTCTGAAGAGTTTGGTTCGGTTGACCAATCACAACAGAGTGGATCAGCTGACCAATCAGAGCAAACTGGGCTTATTTTTTTTTAAACATTTTAGTTTCCTTTGTTTTATCATCTTTATTCTGGTCTGAGTAAAGAATAATGCTTATTTACCAGTCATTTAGGTTTTTACTTGCATGTTTACAATAGTAGAAGTTTCAGTCAAATGTAATCATCGCCAAAAGGCCTCTGATATAAGATACTGTTACATAGCCACGACACAAAACGACAGGTGCTGTAATTATGTTTTGTTTCAATTTTTTTTTAAGTTAAAAGCAATATAAATCAGTTTGGTTTTTTTTAAACCGACATCCGAGCCAAACCACAGCATATTTTAACTACAATTATCATACATAGAAAATGCACAACATGACACCACAAGACATTTCCCCTCCCACCTTCACAGTTTTAACAGCACCACAGGGCCTGTTATTAAACTCTCTAAATATCTGAATAACCTCATCTGTCAGAGAACAAAGAGCCGATCAACACGAGAGACGGATCCAATTAGTGCAGCTCCACTTGAATACAAATACAAAAGCTGAGAGATGTTCAATTCATGCACAGTTCTGATACTAATATTACCATCAGACTGAACAGTGAGGGCTTTGTAGTGAATGTATTTTGGCTGTAGGCCAGGTCACCTCTCCCCTCCACAGGACTGGTGGTCCCTCCTCATCAAACATTACGCTCATTTGTTTCTCCAGTTATTCTCCGAAGCCAGAAAATATTGTTCTCATTCGCATGGAGAGAATGTCGTACCAGATTTCAATTTGAAAATCTGGTCATTTAAGAGCGCTTTGAGGATTAAGCTTTGTAGAACACAACAACAGATTTTGAGAAACACGTGCTGTGCTCCGGAAACTCACCTCTTTGATGGCGGACATCTTGACGGTCTCGTAATAGTGCAGAGGTGCGTGTGGCGTGTTCATGTCGTAGCCGAAACCAGCCACCGCCACCTCGTCACAGTTATGCAGTGCCATCGTTATAGCAACTGTTCCCAAAGTTGGAATGTTCTGTAGTAAAAAAAAAAAAAAAACACAAAAATGCAGGCTGTCAGAACATCACAGCGCGCACACACACACACACACACACACACACACACATACATCGGGAACACATGTTGATATAAAATGTATTGAGACCAACACATGGATTAATATTGACAAAAACATGTGCAGTATCATTGTTTTCAGACAATCTTGAAACTGATGATGGTTTGTGACACTAGCTCAGAGACAGATGTCCGATCCCTCTCATGTATCTGCTTCCCTCCCTCCTTCGTACCTCTGTCTTTGTTCTGCTCCACTGCTGCTAACTGACTTTGAGCACTTGGTGATTAACTATTACCTTTAAGACGCGACCCCTGCAGACCCCTGCTACGATACACTGATCTACAGGGTTGAACTGTGCTTCCTAACCGCCTGGGGCTGCCAGAGATCTGGGGGGTACAGGGGGCTGTGTGTGGATGTTAGAGAACAAGAGAGGGGGAAAAAAAAAGAGTGTGTGTGTGTGTGTGTGTGTGTGTGTGTGTGTGTGTGTTAGGAAAAAAAGTGGGTGCAGAAGAAAGAGTGGAGGGAGGCCCCATTTAAATCATTACCCTGATTTGCAGCCCTCAGGGTAGGTGGAGCTGAACCAGCAGCTGGCCAACCCCCTACTGCGTGTTCTAATACAGATTAATTTACACACACATTCACACACACACACACACACTCAACATAAACACTGGTATAACAAATAGGCCTCCTCATTAATTTCCACATACATAAACATAAACTATGATGGTCACAAGATAGACAGGAAAGTGTTCTGGGGAAACAATGTGCCAAATCATACAACTCTGCAGCCTGTATTGTATGAGACAGCACTGCAGACACCAACACAAATGACCAACACACTCTCACACACACACACACACACACAGGCCAGATGCCCACATGTTGAACACATGTTGCAGAGTGGAGTTCATGCAGGGGTGTTCTGGTGGCCCCAGAGGGCAGAGCTACGGTGATACACTCCTCATGTCTTCTCCAATTCTCTAACAATATTCTCCTTTACTTAGCAACAAATCACACATACGCAAAAGTTCATAATACATGAATATAAACATCATCATTACTTTATATTTGTCTGTACTCTGGTTGCTGGTCAAGACCTGATTCGGCAGTCTCATGCCCAGACAAACATGTTCCACGAGCAGAGCACATACATCAACTTTGAACACTGAATAAAAACAATAACGTACTGTAGAACTCAAACTGGACCAGGGTTGAAGCAGGTATTCAACATTTCTGCAATTTCAATAATCATAAATTGTTTGGAATCTCCTCTTAAATCTACTTTTATTCTCCCTCTTTTAATTTGAAAATGGTGGAGGTTATGCAGTCATATTGAGGTAAAGAACCTCCTCCAGAAACAAAGATTAAAGTACAAACTAGGGCTGTGTAGTGCGTTAACACAAATTAGTTTCAACGGCAATAATTTCTTTAACTCATTAACGCAATCGATCTTTCGGAGGTTGTTGCAGGCTCAGTTTTAAAGCTAGAGTGAAGATACTGGTATCATATGAAATTAGAAAACCTAAGGAATCCAGTGTCTTCCTTGTCACGAAAGAGATTAAATAAGGCTCCAAATTTACGCTAACTTTTGGCGAGGAAAAACTGTCATGGCCATTTTCAAAGGGGTGAAAATGGGTTCTATGGGTACCCACGAGTCTCCCCTTTACAGACATGCCCACTTTATGATGATCACATGCAGTTTGGGGCAAGTCATAGTCAAGTCAGCACACTGACACACTGACAGCTGTTGTTGCCTGTTGGGCTGCAGTTTGCCATGTTATGATTTGAGCATATTTTTTTATGCTAAATGCAGTACCTGTGAGGATTTCTGGACAATATTTGTCATTGTTTTGTGTTAATTGATTTCCAATAATAAATATATACATACATTTGTATAAAGCAACATATTTGCCCACTCCCATGTTGATAAGAGTATTAAATACTTGACAAATCTCCCTTTAAGGTACATTTTGAACAGATATAAAATGTGTGATTAATTTGCGATTAACTATGGACAATCATGCGATTAATTGGATTAAATATTTTAATCAATTGACAGCCCTAGTACAAACATACTAAAGTAAAGTCCAACTCAAGAGCAGATCATACATATACAGTACTGTCGTCATCCAGCCTTGGCTTCAGCGTGGTGCTACAGATAATGATCATTCCAGCACAATGTCTGTGCTGTGTGTAGAATATAAATGTAAAATACTTGCAGCCAAAGTCTGACTCGACTCATCCAGCATACAGATTTCTCAGTTCAATGGTTTCCCTTGAAAAACACAATGTAACTGCTGGGTGTGTGTGTCTTTCTCATGTTTCTGTTACATTGATGCCTGTGTGTGTCTTACCCCTTTGCCCATGAGGCCGTTGTTGAAGGGCAGGCCTATGAACTGGAAGGCAGCCTCCTGAATGAAGTAGGGATTGAGGATTCTCATCTCTGTCGGCTCCCGAGGCACGTAGTGAGCCACCGACTTCCAAAAACCCTCTGTACCCCTCTGATGCATTGGCGAGGAAATAGATAGCATAGGGGGAAAAAAAGAAAAATATGAATTAGTAGTTTTCAACATCAATACTGGACTGTTTTGTCTCTGCAAGGCCAGAGTCATTCACGTGATGCCACCTCCACGGTTTACCAACCCAACATCAAAGTGAGATTATCCTTCGTAACGCTGACATAAAACACAGAAGCCAACCAGAAGCCAGACCCCTACCAGCACTGATTAGGGAAATGGCTTTGGGCTTTTAATGGATGGAGTCAGGGTGAGGGGCTCGCAGGACATCAGTAATTATGACTCCCGGTAGGAGGAGAATCAAGCAGTGGGTGAGGGGTGCAGCTGCCTTGGAGTGATGAGTGCTTTACAGGTTTCATTAGTTGTAGGGAAAAAGTGCTTGGTATGGATTAATATGAAGGATCGTATTATTTAAGCACAATATTGTTATTACAATTATTTGCATTTATCAAGTTGTTTCCACCTGACTTTAACCCAGACAACAGAGAGAAAAATGACAGATAACTTAAAAAGGGTGATGATTATGATGATTCTCCCAGACTTTTCCATCAGAAACTTACTGCCTCTTGATTACAGCGTCTGCGACCCTGACAGACAAAGTTGCACATTCAGTGGCTTCAGTGTTTGGTCAGACTTGATGAAGGAGTTTGCTTTATGTTGCATGATTTTTAATTGTGGAAAATGGTGGTTAAATATTCAGTATGCAACAATTTTTTTAGCATCATTAGGCAACATTTTCAGGCTTTAAAAAATCTATATCTAAATACTTTGGCCAATCACAGGTCATTTCAGAGAGAGAGAGCGTTCCTATTGGCTGTGCTCCGGCTGGTGGACGGTGCTTGGTATTTCCTCAACTGATCTCAACATGGCTGCCAGGTCACAAACGTTCTCATTTTACAACTAAACAGTACACTACAAGATGTTTCTGAAAACATTTGAGGAGAGAAATAGGCATTACAGTAACAGAATATTGATTAATATTTGATCAGCGCTGCCTAGTTTGACCGTTTGGTCGGAAGCTGGTCGGCAGACTCCAGATCAGCTCTGACTGGTTACCTGTCTCATGCACTACTGTCAGGATATAGCGATCGTTTTATAAAAACAACTTATATATTCATATTCGCTCCATTTCTACCCACTGCAGCTTTAAATCTACATCAAGTATCTGCTGGTGTTGTGTCCCTATCAAACATCCATGGTTAAATATGGCATTTGAAAGGAAATGGTTCAAATCACTCCTTGACCTGAGGGTGTTTTGCGACACCTACGGTCGTATCATTACACAAGGCAATTATCATCAGTCGCTAGGGCAACCTGTCAGACAGGCCGGGAGAGCCATCTCAATAATATTATGCAACCCATGCACTTCCAACTCACTCATACCAGAACAGACACTATTTATTAAGAAATTCATAAAAAGTTACCCTTGAAAAATGATGGTCTCTATCATGCTAATTACCACGATTACACCTCCAACAAATCAGTCCTCTTTAAAACTTTACTTTCACTGATGAACGAACGTGTGACCAACTCGCAGTGCGTGATTGACTCGCCTGACAGTGCGACTTCCTAAAAGGCATGAAGCCAATACGGTCAGCAGATGTAAATGGGAATCACCTGTTCAAATAGTCGCCTGGCCGCCTTTGATACAGCAATGCACGACTGTGTGTGTGCGTGTGTGTGTGTGTGTGTTTGTGTGTGTTGGCAGAGGCAGTAGCAACAAGTCTGCTGGCTTTGTGGCTTCAACAGTGGCGGCTCTTTTTGAACGTGGGCCCGGCTCTGTGCCTTTCGGCAAGCTGCGACAGGAACAGCAGCTCATCTCTCCTGTCAACACAGCTTGTGTTTGCCAGGAATCTATTTAGCAGCGCTGTTTGGATGTGTGCGCGTCTGTGTACGCCGAATAAAAGAGAGTGATGCATTTTTTTTCTTTTATTCTTGGAAGGAGAGAAGCTAATGACACACAACACACACACACGCCCCTCCGCTTTACACGGCAATGACCCGACATGTACACGTATACGCAAATGTCACGGGGGCGGGGATCTTTTTGAAGACAGACAACTGGCAAAAGTACAGGTGGCTCTGAGAAAAGTACGAGCGATTAGTAGGTAAGGATTCAGGCCTGTCAGGAGGGAGGGGGTTGTGGGTACTGTTATGCGTTTAGGAATGTGGGAAGTTGCTTACATTAAAAGGTCACCAACTCAAACCTCCACCAGTTAGGATGGACAGGACAGGGAAAGGTAATGAAAACACCCTTGTTTAGCTCTCAAACTATCTTATTTATAAGACATCTTTAATTAACTGGTTAAATAATGGTTTAAACAAACTTGTACATTATGAGCAATGATGTAAATGTTCGTCAAAGACTGTTAAACAACCAGTACAACAAGTAGTACTCAAAGCTCAAAGCAAATAGCCTCAAGGGAACAGGATGTGGCTTCAACTGCGGGCTGACCGCTAACCTCTACGTGAGTGTGTATTAGTTTGTCGGTGGCATTTTGACCATTACAGAACAGGAAGCCGCAGAGTGCTCTTACACCACGTACTCACCGAGCCGACACACACACACACACGCCCAAAGGTGAACAGAAGTGTGCGGCTTTGGGAGTTCGGGCCGTCGCTGGGCTGTGGTCAGAGAGGAAATGGCTGTTTCCCCTCTCCTACGACAGCTTTATGGTTAAATTGGTCTGGATTATTAGATTTAAGTGTGTGCGCGAGGCGTGTGTGCTCCAATAAAGCACCTGTTAAAACAACCTTGAACTGGGAGAGTTAATTGTTTCCAATGCAAGGAGATATACCGTAGAGAGGTCGACGTCACTCAGTCAGAAGAAAGTGAACGGAGACGTTACAATTCCACTTGTGGTCAAGTTTCCATCCCAATTTAGCGCAGAAGGAATTAATGCATGTTTCCATCCAATATGGTTATGCGAATATTAGGGAGCTTCACGGACAGATGGTGCCGCTAATTCTCCAGTCAGGTGCCATTAAACCATCGTCAGAGTAAGTCTTCAGTAGGTCTGTGTATGAACACTGGATTTTTTGCAGTGCACACAGGCAGAACAGACAGTAGGAGGAGGAGCAGGAGATGTTCGCTGTATATGACAAAAAGTGTATTGGATTAGAATCACAGATTCTGCCTTTAAATAAGCATATGTATTATTGTCATTAAAAAATTTAAATTTAAATGACGGGTAATAATAGATTATGACGGAATATTTACAACCCTCCGCGTTAAAATGACGGACAACAAGAAAGTCTAACGCGACAACTGAGCCAGATAAATATGTCTTGGAGTAAAGACATCATCCACTCTCATGACAACATAGAAAATGTCCATTTTCGTTGCGTTGCTTCCCAAGTGTTATTGATGCAAACTGAGGTACTATTAACGCATCACTCTGAGAAGACTAATACCATGAAAGCACTCAGTTTCTTTATGTCACTGTTGTCGGTTACAACAGAAGCTTCGAAAAGGGCTAAGTGTATTTGTCTAGTAATTTCACAGCTGTAGGAAAATCACAGCTATACAAACCATCACCAAAGGAGTTTAAAGCGCCGGATTAGAGCAAGACAATGTCAGAGGGCGAAGAGAAGACCTGCTCTAAGCCAAGACAAGTGAGGGATTAAATGTAACGGAAAAAGTGATGAGAACTGAAAGATACAGGAGAAAAGAACGATGATGAAATTAGTGCTAAAATGGAAAATGTAAGGAAGGCATTAGATTCCCCTCATATAGCTGTGCTCAAAACATCTAGGCGCGATTTAATTCAAGTAGAAAACTACTAAAAATGATGAGAAAAGTAACGATGGACTAGTGGTGGTGAAGACATAAACATGATGACATCTTTTTCCAGTTGCAGAAAAGTTAAAAAAATGCACAGATGCACTTAACTCCACAAAATACCTAAATAAGAAACAGCTTGGTTTAGAGCATGGACTTGTCATCCAACCTTGCATTTATGGTTTTCAGTGTGGTTTGGTTTCAGTGTGGCCAATGAAACTTAACGCACCTTCAAACTAAGATGTTTCTATGCACTGAGCGAAGCAGAGAGCTCAACTTATAGTTCCCGAGGGACTGAGTGAAAAGTGTAGAAATGTGGAGCGCTGAGCAAAACTGTAACGTGAGAGCAAAGAACAAAAAGTTTCACATCTGCTGGGTTACTACAGTGTAAACAAACACAGACAAACCTCAGCTTTCTGTTCGCCACAAGTAGTACGTTTTGACCTTTCTTGTGTGTTCTCCAGAATAATCCCGTAATACGACTGCAATGACACAGATGTTCGTCCTTCCTTGGCAAGCAGCCGTCGTACAATTCGTCTCTATCTGGCTGTCTGAGGATGTGGTTGATGTTTACGAAGAGGATGACTCAAATGAGGTGGACTGGATTCCGGAAGGTAGACTTAGAGCAATTTAGACACAAAAACGGCAGCTCCGAACTGCTAACGATCCCAATTAAGCTCGTTCTGGAGGTCATTAGCGATGTGTACATGTTGGACCTTTTGAGTTTACGAGTTGCAGTGTCTCACCACATAAGTGGTCCACTGAAGAGGAACCATTTCAGAAAGAATGTTTGAAAGGAGCGAGAGGTTTTCCAAAGCAGCTGGTAAATGCTGACATGCACAGCGGGGGGATTACTGTTTCGAAAATCCTAGAGGTAAAATTCTGAACAGCTTTTGGTTATTTTATTGCCGTTTGTTCGCCAGCAATCTGAAGCATTCGCCAATTTGTCTTTGCTTTTCTTGACACATACCAAGACCTCTGCCCTCATTGAGGTCATGGTGGTTTCTCTTTTCCTGGCCTCTCTTAGGTTATCCAGTGTGTGAAACCCTCGTCTCCACACTCCCATGACGGCGAACAGGGAAAACAGTGCCAAAGCTTGACAGCATTGTGACACTGAAGACTTGTATGTGCAACATGGTGTCACTGGCAGGGCCTGCTGGTATCTGACTAAAAAACTAATTAGTGCCTCTAGCGACGCATTTCTGGCATGTCAAAGTGCTCCTTAAACTTGCATCAACACTTAAAGCTGCAGTCGATCACACACAAATATGATGAAAAAACGTTTAAAAGTCTTGTGACTATGTCCTGACAGTAGTGCATGAGACAGGTAATCTGAAAAAAATCACGAGCCTCGTTCTCACGGCTCGCAAAGCTTGTAAATTCCAATCAAACTGTCAAACTAGGCAGCGCTGATCAAATATGAATCAATATTCTGTTACTGTAATGCCCATTTCTCACCTCAAATGTTTTCAGAAACATGTTGTAGTGTACTGTTTAGCTGTAAAGTAAGGAAGTTTGCTCCAGCCTGTGGGCGGGGCTTGGTTTTGATTCATATTTGATCAGCGCCGCCTAGTTTGACCGTTTGATCGAAGTTCACAAGTGATTGACAGCTGCTCAGAGACGGCAAGGCTCCAGCTCGGCTCTGATTGGTTGTTTTGGTTCGGGCTCAGCAGAATCTTGCATATGCCATTAGGAGCAATACAATAGGAGGGGGCAAAGTAACATGATTTTTTTCACAGATTATCTGTCTTATGCACTATTGTCAGGATATAGTGACAGTTTTATAAAAATAACTTTTTTAACTATCCAACATCCGCTGCATCAGAACCCACCACTAAAAGGAACCCAGAGTACAGGGGCGCATTACAGAAACGTCTGACATCCTATCTTATCTGAGTTTAGGATGACATTTAGGATTTTGGTATAACAGAAACATGTTTCCTTACTGCATTTAGCAAAAAATCCTATCTTATCTTAGGATGGGATTTTAGCTATATTACAGAACCGTCTTAACTTTGGGATTTCTCAAGTTAGGAATCCTAAATTAGGATGGCGTAGACCCCGTCCTAAATTAAAAAACAACTGCCAAAAATGGTAGCAGTACTGTTGTTAGGTCTGTATGGCAATGACATTGAAGACGGAGAACAACATGAACACTGAAATATGATTGAAAGGCTACTCAGACCGTATGATGACGCATTCATGGGTACATATCGACAGCAAAGATGATTCATTCATTCATTAATAAAAAAAAAGGTGGGGTTTCCTCTCCTCCACCGACACCATTAGTACATCCAAAAACTCGTAGCTAAAATTGAACACCTATCTTTTTGTGTCCATGATAGCAAGCTGGCTAGCCAGTGACAAGTGAGAGCCATTGATATTATGGCTTATCCATCTTGAGTAGCTGACTGGTACATTCTAATCAAAGACACAGCCATGACAGGAAGAGTGCCGGTTTAAGAATCAAATTTACAGTTATAATTAGGATTTCTTAAGTTAAGATGAGACAGGAGGTCTGAGACAGGAAAGGACACAGCCATGAGGTATTGCCTCGGTAGGATGTTTCCTATCTTTGAACCTTTAGTTAAGAAAGGACAAGTCGTTTGGATATTTTGCTGTAATGAGGACCGAGGTCTGAGTGTTAATCATTGCAGCGTAGGTAGGTGACTCATTTTTGAAACACAACACTCATGGTAATCAGTGACATCCGGACCCTATGTTAGTCACTTGGATCATGTTCAAAATCCATGTTTACAAGTATGTAAATGTTTATGAATGCATGTATGCATGCTACTTTGGGCTTCTGCACAGATGTTAGGGCTTAAAAATCGAGCCATATAGCCGTTATTTCTGTCCCACGGTGCGTCGTCGGTGATAGAGTTACAATAAACTTGTTTGGCTAAAATGACATGTCTATAAACTGAAAAAAAAAAACCTGGCTGTTACACAGAGATTAAGAATAGGAAATGCTTCCTAACAATATTCTTGCAGGAAGGAGATCATTTGGGAATTTGTAAATGATGTGAAGCAACTGGCTATTCTGGTAATTCCTTGCTCAATTTCACGCATTGCCTAACAGACGTGCAATGTTTTTAAAATACCGGCTTCACCACAATATTTTGATACTTCTGAGTAAGAACCCCTGGCTGTATTTCTATAAAAAGGAGAAGTACTCCCTTCTTCAGATTGTCTCCATCCATCATTTATCTCTCTAGGCCGCAGAGAGCAGGGAGAGCTCCTGTAAACAAACAGGAGAGATAGAACACCGGCACTCCACCTTGGAACCCCGTGTTTACCACCGGCTGTATATCCTTCACTGGCTCTGTTTGAAAATATCCCCGCATATACAAACAACCGCGGCTGTGTGTGCATGAACCGTGAGCACGCGCCTTGCATGGGGGCAAAAATCAAAAACTAGACAAATAGGGAAAAAAACAAGAATATCGACAATTGTGGAAATCGTGTTTGAGCACATTTGTAAACAGCATGTAACTGGGCAATCAACCAGGCGGGTGCGTATGTGGGGTCGGACTTTACAGCGGAGTGACAAAGTCGGAGTCGTAATCACGTAGACCTGCGGTAATGAGGGATTAGGGAAGCTGGAAGCTGTAATTGTATATGTAGTAGACGGCTTCACTCATCTAAAATGCGAGACACATTCAGAGAGAGAGGGAGCTGCTTCTGCGAGATCTGAGGACCGAGGTCAAGTTTGCAAATCTGGAATTCGTGCGCGTGTGAGCGAGAGGACGTTTTTGAGTGTGTGTTTGTGAGAGTGTACAAAAACACTAAATAACAGATTGGGAAATTGCCTCGCTAATTTATATTCTGTTCAGCGATCCAAGAGCCGCGCTGTAGGCATTTGAAAAAGGCAACAAAAGCGCACGATAGTCTGCTGAGCACTCTCACTGGATGAGTCACTTGCGGCTGCACAACAACTGCGCACCGCCCACTAACCTTTTATAAGAAGAAGAAGAAGAAGAAGAAGAAGAAGAAGAAAATACAATTTCTTTCATAACCGCAGAAGGAGAGTGAAAAGGGTTTGCATCCCTCGCAGCTGTGAGTGTGCAGGTTACACAAAGAATTCCCCTGCTAGACCAAGAGACGTAAAAAGCTCCCAAAGGACAGCTGTCCTAAGTTACATTACGTCTCCCTCCGGGATGGACTAAATGGATATAAAGCAAAGCGAGGGGATGCTTTGCTGCTACTTGGTGAGGATTTCCTGCTGCATATCCTCTCAAACCAAGTTGCCTTTTATTGATTTGTCTAGTAATGAGGGGAAATTTGTAAAAAAATAAATAACACATTAATGACTCACTGTTTTAGGAAATGTGTCCCTGAGTTCACAGAAGGCACAGGTACATACACACAAACACCTCTTCATGTTTATGTTTCCATTAGTCTGATACAATGAAGCTAAGATAGCAGTCTTTTAACAGTTCCTTTCATGTTAGGGTTTTTTCCATAGTAAACAGATATTGTTGCCCTGGTAACGGGTCATCATTTGTCTCTGCTTTTATGCTACTTGTGTGCTAAAATCTACCCGCCACTCATTTCCAAGAAGTAATCAGTAATGGCTATGATGTGTATAATAACAAGCTTTTAAATCAGCACGTACCGATAAGTGCTTTAGTAATTTAAATTAATCTAAATGATCTATTAATTTAACCTGACACATCTACATAATATGCAAATATAATTATAACACAATGAAGAAAGGGACATACAGTAGTTCCTCGACCTTCTTGACACACCAACTCGTACTCTAACAATAATCTAATGGCACAATAACGGGTACTAAAAGCAACACAGCCAAACACACCCAACGGGCCGAGGGCAGTGAGCAATCGCCAGTTATGAAAAGTGAAGCCAATGTGGAAGTGCCTTAACCTTGCATTCTTTCTAATAGCCAGCAGGGGGCGACTCCTCTGGTTGCAAAAAGAAGTCTAATTGTATAGAAGTCTATGAGAAAATGAGCCTACTTCTCACTTGATTTATTACCTCAGTAAACATTATAAACATGAGTTTATGGTCTCAATCGCTACTTTCAAGTCTTCATCAATAGAGAATGATGTTTATTTAGTAAATTATGATCCCATTTAGAGTCAAATAGACCATAAAGCAGGGTATGCTTTAGGGTGTGGCTACCTTGTGATTGAAAGGTCGCTACCACGGCGGTGTCCGGTCTGGGATTTGTCGGGTTTTCGTTTTACAACTAACTCTTTCACAGTGTGTTTTCATTTTCAGTTTTCAAAAAATGGTTTGTGTGATATATGTGTGATGTTATATGGATGTATATAAATGATTTCTCTGACAGTGACACAATGAACTGAGCTTATCTACAATGCTGTACCAAAAAGAAATGATTCTTAATGTAATGCCAACATTTAAGTGGAGTAAATTACACAGGAAAAATGGACATTGAGTGATATATTTATATGATAGTAAATCAACTACTGCAGATGTGTTTAAAAAAAAAAAAAGGCTATCCATAGGTAGGTCTTTGCACATCTGTCAGTTCTCTTCTTCCATATCATCATCAAGGCTCCGACCAAACAGCACTGATTTTCTTTTTGTTCCCTGATTTTTAACCCATGAGAACCATTCTTCCCTTCCTCAGCAGATCAAAGAGAGTCGGACGCCAGGGGCCAGATCAATTATCCCGGGCAGCCATTTCCACTGTCCTCTCCTTCTGACACACCAGAAAAATCTGGGCCCTATCAAAGGCTGAAGGGGCCATCAGCCAGCCAAGCAAGCTATTTTCCCCCCATTTTACTTTACTATTACCTTCCACTGCTCATTTTCTTTTCCCCTGCTATTATCCCTTTACCCCATTTCACTTTGTCCTCCTTTCCATCTAGCTTTCCTCTGTTCTCTCAACCTTTAATCCAACTTCACACCATTACTTAGTTTCAGCTTGACATTGTATGCCCTTTCCATCCCTTATTATAATGGTATTGTCCTTTTCTTCTTTATTTTTTCCCTCACTCATACGATTTTGACAAATGTCACCTTGTAAAAAACTCCAGCTGGCAGCTGCTCACTCAAAGTCACACAGCTGTGCTGGAAAATAAAGCAGGTTTCCCCAATTGTGGGTTGCCATATTAGACAGAGGCATCCCTTGTGAAGAATGAGGTACAAAAAGAGTTCAGCTGTGTACAACCTTTAAGGATTGTTCAAGTGTTTTTTAAATGGTTTAGCCCATTTGCTACAACATACTCACAGTAGTGAGTCAATTATTAGTTATTTTACAATAAATTGCAGTAATATTTAAATATTCATAATTTAGATATACTTTATTCTTTGGAAAATAGTCAGCACTGATGTAAAAAATAATTAAGATTTGTAGTAAAACATGTAAAAACACTGGTATGGTCCTTTAAAATACGGCTATCTTTATTAAAATATGACTACCTTTATTTTAATGACTCTATGAAGAGCTTTTTTACTAAGTACTCCCACTGCTCTGGAGTTGAATGGACTCCAAATATCTCAAAGAGATACTAGAAACTGTTCAACAAGAACAAAATGAAAGTGCTCATGGGAGCTTTTTTAGTGACAATGGATATAAAAGGACACGGGAGCCTACATTAAATAAGGCCGTCTGCCTTCTGTACTTAAAAAGATAAGGGAAAAGCCAGCTATTCAGTCTGACCCTTGTGATTAAAAGGCCATTTCACAGCCTGTCATTTAACTGCGGCACTCACGAGGTTCCGAAGGACACTCAAAAGATTCATTATGAGGTAAATTAATTATTAATATTAGTACAGCAACATCCAAACATATGAGAGAACAGGTTAAGAGGGGTACAACCTAATATACTGTACGAGAAACTGGCAAAGTATCATGACGAAAATTAACAGAGAAAGAAGAAAAAAATAACTTGTGCCTGTAGTCATTGTTTTTTCTCAACTGTCCCTTCCACATCAACGATTCAAACAATCTAGAACATCCCCATTATATACTAGAGATGCATGTCGTCCTCTTAACCCCTTTAGGAAAACGGCTTACATTTCCACAGGAAGGAATGTACAGAATGTGATCATAGGTTAGACCGCTATGTTCTGCTACAACAAAACACAGACATTAAGACACATTTAGACAACCAGAAAGTCTCTGCAGTGTAATTCAGTGTGTGCAGGTCAAAAAATAATGTGGAAGAATCTAAAATGAGAAAGAGAGCCTGATGATACACCTCTGCTCTCAGTAGCTTTGAGTGGCCATTCCTATATCTTTCGGGGGTTGTGCGTGTGTGTGTGTTTAATATGTTTAAGATTTCTCAAAAAAGAAAATCTCCTTACCAGTTTCTCCTTGAAGACCATCTGTCTGAGCCACTTGAAATCCAGTGGTTTGAAAGCGGAAAAAACAAAAAGAGAGTCTTTTTCATAGTTGTCAGGCTTCTGGATAGCTCCCTCTGGATAGGTAATCCTAAGGGTGGTTTTGGTCCCCACGTCTTTGCCATAACCGCTTACTGGAGCTTCATTCAACCTGCCAGCACAAAACAAAAGGTCTTAGTGAGTGTGAGTGGGTTAAAAACAGCCCACGGTTCAGACGTTAAGCACCTGGGATGTTTTTATTTATCTATCAGCTACTGTATATGCACTTTAATAAGGCGAATCAGGATGTATTAAAGCTCTTGTTGATAACATTTTTATGTTGACGAATATTTTTTCAAAAAGAATACATCTACAGAGCCTTTAGAAAGGTGCCCAACAAAAGTATGGCTTTTCCTGAAAATAATTATTCTGATTGTGAATTAATGATTTTAATAATTTTGGCGGGTCCAAAATTGATGTTTTGTTTATCTCTGTGCAAGATATCTGACGTTCGGTTCCCACTTCTAACAAGGCTTGTGAGCCAATAGTATAACGACGTTGGTATCACGTCTCTGTGTCGTCAGTTAGTGGGGAAAAAACGGATAAATGGATGAGACTGACGTAAAGTGCTTGTTAACGACTTGTTGTGAAGTAAATGCAACATCGAGTGCAACATCTAGTGGCTGAATGTCATCAATTGCACCTTTAAATATCACAAATGGTACCGTTTCCATCCTTTTAGCTAATACACAATACTGTTGTTTTGAAGGACAAATTGCTCAGACATTCATATACTGTATTTTACGATGGCGTCATCTTACCTCACTACGACATCGTAGTCATCTATACGAGAGCCCAGAGACTTGTTGTACAGGATTCCCCCGTTGCCCACAATGATGCATCTTTTACAGCTGAGACTGCAGGGCAGGAGGGTCAGTTAGTCAAATTAACAAGTGATGGATAGACAAAAACAGGACTTCCCGTTGATGTGGGCGAGTAGCAATGATTACCTGTCCAGCTCCTCTCCAAGCCCGTAATTTTTCGTGACAGTTAAAATGCCGTCTATGATTCTCTCTGCAGAGGAAAAAAAAGAAAAAGAGAACCACCATGAGAGGACAATTAAGATTAGATTGAAGTTGTCACCTACGCTGCACTTCTTACATGAGTGTACTAAATGTAAATACTTATGTAGGTAATCGTCCACAGCAGTTTGTGTATAGATACATTGGCGGATAATTGCTTTCTTGGCAATGAATGGGAGAAAAACGATCATCAGGGTCAGTCACCTTAAGCACTCTTTATGAAGCAGTGCATCACTTCAACATCACGGATGAAGTGATGTTCGTTAATAATGAAAATTACAAAACTGAAGGCATTGCTGCTTTAAAAGATTAACAAACTGCCAAGGACTTCGACAGAGATACGGCAATCTAGGTGGTCTCAAGACAGTTGGAGAAGAACACCTCTCTCCGTTTATTCAGCCACAGATAAGGAGCGACCAATCAGCCCTCAAAAACCGTGGTGATGGGGATTACGGAGAGAAAAGAGCTGTTGTGTTCTTGAGAGGAGTGAATCAGGGAGAAACAGACATACAGGGTTCAGGATGGTATGCGTGTGTATGTAGAAACTCTCCCATAAAAGCACTCAGAGAGGAATGCTGTTTTCAAACAAGCACATTCTCCTGGTTAAGTGGGCGATGCCGAGCCTGTCTCCCTGCGTTGCCAGCACCCTTCTGATCGCAGGGCGAGAAACGGGGATGTTTAGCCATAGCGCACATTCCTGCCATGTTCTACGGGGCATTCTGCTAGAGTAATGCTTCCTGTATTAGATATTACATATATTTCTCTCTTCTCCTGACTTTTTAGACCTCTCGTACTTGTAATTTATAACCATGATGATATCCTAAATTTGCAGATTCTGGGGGCGTTATGGTACGCGTACAGGACGTTCGGTTCGGTATGTAGCTGTTTATGTCTACTGCTCACACACGCGGAACAGAACTGTAAAGTTTTGACAGCGCACCAGTTGTTGTGAGCTGTAGCAGGCTAGTTGGTTTAGCCCGGTTAGCCGGATTAATCAAGCTCAACGGACAATGATTTGTGTCAAACTGTATGCAGACACTGTTAAACTGAAGTCAGGTATATCTGTGTGGATTCACTTCAAACATTTAATTTACGACAGGGTCACCTGAATGTGTCGATTAGCCGAATTAAATAAAAACGGACTGGACGGCGAGTCCTTCTCTCCACAGCGTTCAGGCAGCCTCCCACTGCAGAGTCAGAGCATGCCAAAGTAATAACTAATGTTATGAGTGTTTATCTCTGCGTATGCAACCACACTAGATCGTAAACAATACAGAATTAAAGCATATGGTCTTAACTGTTTTGCTACAATGTGCCTCCCTTCATGTGTGCATTTTCCTCAGCATTACAGAATCAGAAATACTTAATTGATCCCCAGGAGGAAACTGGGTTACATTTACATTAGACATTTTTATTATTCATTTTTGTTATTTATTTATCTTTTATTGACATAATGCCAGTATTTGAGTGCCTGTTATAGTAAGAATTATGGCCAATGAGCATCTGTAGAATGTTTATAATTTTCAAAATAAATCAAAAAAAAAAATATTTTCTGCATTTTCTTTGTTTTCCCTACTGTACGGAAAATATACCGAACCGTTTCTCTCAAAACCGAGGTGCATACCGAATCGTGAACTTTGTGTACCCTTAGGGGTCCTACACATGCTGCGTCTAAAACTGCATGGAAAACGCCAGCTCCACTGACTAAACTAAATGCAATCAAAACTAAGATAAATGGTTTTCCAGCACCGCAAAGGCGTCACACTCGTGTTTGAGCACACCTGCTGCACGTCTACATTGACAACAATGGATTTGAGCGTTCAAAAAGACGTGGCATGTGTACAGCCCCTTACACCACTAGCAGATTCCATTACAGTTGTTACTATTTCTGACCCATAATACATTTGTAGCAATGTGGAAGCACCCTAGAAGGACTACTCGGATTTAATGATCGCAGTTAATCATCTTCCCTTTATTTGCATCCCATATGGAAAAAGAGTCTCCCTGCGTCACATTGTTAAAAAATGAGAGGCATTTTCATTGCCCTCTCTACTTCACTTAATATAATCACCATATAGCACATAGTCTGCAAAGGGGGGCCAAGAGAAACAGCAAAAGCGAGAGTAAAGGGAGGGAAAGAACAAGAGAGTTTAGACTGGGGCCTCAAAGCAGTTTGTGAGACATATTACATCCCCATTCACCCTGGCTAACGATCCTAATGATTAACCTGCTGAGGAGAGGCGAGCAGAGAAACAGCCCATTGTTTGGATGTGGTGTCGATGTCTGGCGTCAAGCATCACCCCGAGCAGCATAAACACAAGGCCGAGGACCACACCTGGATCCAAGCGGGTGAAAAGTGAAAAATCACAATGGGCAGGACTCTCTTCCAGAGGACGACTTGGAAGCTAATTGTTATAAGTACCCGAGGTAAACATTTCAGCAAAGTATGTCTCGTGGTGGAGCGGAAGACGAATGGCTGAAAGATCAGACGTTGGTCCAACATGGAACTCTTGAAATGACAAAAATCTTTACTGGTAACATGGAGGAGGGTCGGAAGCATCACGCAACGCATAAACACAGACGCGTTGTTGGGAAGAGTGTAGCCTAAACAATATAAAAGAATCATGTGATGAGAGAGTGGTATTTGTCAGGCCTGCACTTTAGTAGCCTTTTAACTCGGCATCAACAGCCATGGTAAAAAAGGGAAAAAAATATCATTTGTAGGGCTGTGTATTGGCAAAAATCTTGCGATACGATACGTATCATGATACAGGGGTTACGATTCAATATATTGCGATACTGTAGGAAAGGCAATATATTGTGATTTTTTAAATCTAATTTTAGGAAAACTATCATAGTATAAAGAACACACCACCATGTGCACCATTGAGTTAAATAAGTTAAAAAAAATTTATGCAATCACAACAGTAGGATATGCATTTTCATTTATCAGAATCCCTGTAACATCCAACATCACAGCACTACTTTGAGAGGGCACATACACTGAGAGGGTGCATCTCTTTGCAAATGAAATAATTTACTGAGTTCATGTTTGCATATAAAATATTAATCTAAAATCGATACAGCGTTACTGAGAATCGATACATTATCACCAAAAATATAGTGATATTTGATTTTAAATGAATAAGTTGATGAGGGCACGACTTCACTCACTTGCTGCAAATAGTGCTAAAATTGAAACTTCAGGAGGTTCAATACATCACCGTCTCAAAAAAAACAACGTTGCTGTGTTTTGGCTACGCTCTATGAGACTGATGTTATATTTTACTAATGTTTTTTATGAATGTACTTATACTCGTGTGCACCTGCTCTTGTCTCGTGTTACAAAAAAAGATAAAAGCATTGAATTACCTTTCATGTCAACAGTGTGGTCATGTGACTGAACTTGTGTATAAACATCAAACTCTGGTTATGTTGATGCAATTATATTCATAATCAAAGTAGTGCAATCTGCACTCTGCTAAATTAATGTCAAGATCTTCATGTGGTTATCATAAAGTGGGCATGTCTGTAAAGGGGAGACTCGTGGGTACCCATAGAACCCATTTTCATTCACATATCTTAAGGTCAGAGGTCAAGGGATCCCTTTGATTAGACCATGACAGGTTTTCCTCGTCAAAATTTAGCACAAGTTTGGAGTGTTATTTAACCTCTTTCGCTACAAGCTAGTATGACATTGTTGGTACCAATGGATTCCTTAAGTTTAGGTCTAGTTACATATGATGCCAGTATCTTCACTCTAGCTTTTAAACTGAGCCCGATACAACCTAAAAATCGCAAGGTGCATTAAAGATATAAGTAACGTTAAAACCAGTTTGCTTTAACTTGGACAGCCCTAGTTAACAACCGTACTAAGTTCACTTTGGACTGCAGAAAGACATCGTTTAGAGATAATAACTTTATATACAGTTAGTCATATTTAACAATGGATGTAAAATATAGCTTGTTAGCCTCAAATTGACCGTTCAGTGGCTGACTGGCATCCTGCAGTATGTTTTTTTTCCTCTGAGACCGAATCAACACAGCTTTACTGTTCTCTGCTGTGGTTGATGTGTGTCAAAGATACCTCCTGGCAGAATAAAAAGTAAAAATAAACCCCCCGCCCACCACCTCCACTCCACGTTCCCAATTTGGAATCCTTTGTGGCGTTCTATTCAAGATCCACACGTATCATCTCTCCACATGAGTACCACTAAAAGGGAAACCCCACTGCCATCGCAGTCCGTGGAGGAAAACAGAAACCAGGTGGAACACTCACACAGGGAGTGCTCTTTTGATGGTGACTAAGACAGTGTGTGTGTGTGTGTGTTCGTATGACAGCGGAGAGCTTGCCAGAGCACAAAGGTAACATTCACTGTACCTTCTGCTTCTGAGTATTGGAAAATATGTGACAGAGCATGCCACTGAAGCCAATGTTATCTCTTCAGTTCCCATGGCATTGTGTACTGGTTTGATATCTGAAGTGCCGGAGTGTGTTAAGGTCAGGGAACAAGCACAAGCACTGTGTGTGGAAACATTGAAGTTGGAGTGTTGGGAGACGTACGAGTTTCCTGGTCCCAAGATAGAATTTATCTCACAAACAAATGAACATCACTGATGTGGGTGTTATTATGACAAACACAGAAGGCTACGGTGCCTACACTGTATATAAAATGACTAGAAAATATGGATGTATTCTGACCTATGGGCATGGTACAATAAGAGTATTATAAACTTATGAAAAATCTTGTTTCATCCTGGTCAGAAGATTACAACACTGGCTGAGCCGGAGTTCGATGATGAAAACTGACCAGTGGTAAAACTATATTTAATATGCCATATAGCAGGTTATTAGATGAGCAGCACAATACATGACATTCAATGAACAGCCGTAGCCTACTGTACGTCACCTGCTGCTTACTCCAAATACTGAAGGTCCCTATTCAGAATCATTTAGTTGATCAGATTAACATATTGATATATCAATTAATCTTTAACTGGGAGATTCTTAAATTGACGTGAGGTGATCAGCTGCAGAGTTTAACAAATCTGAGTATTTTGCCAACCAGGAACCAGATCCAAAATGGAACCAGCAATTGAAACCCATGCCTTCCCAGGAAGAAGTCAAACAACAACAAGGCATGGATGAAGTGAAATTAGGTTATTTCTTGCATTAAAAAAGGCGTTTAGCCATTGCTTTTAAAAAACAATCCAAAATCCATTACTATTTAATGATGGCACAACTTTGGCAAAGACTAAATGTACACTGTGATGGATTACCTAACTCACTTTCTCTCAACTCAGGACAAGGCAGAGTAATAAACCACAGGCAGAATATATTCTGCCAAAAACACCAGCCACGACCAAATGATGAAAAGTGCAAAGTAGCAGAACATTGGCGTTCTCCCCAGCTGAACCATCAGAGTGAAACGTTGGAGAGAGTTTAAAAAGGAAAGCAGGTATTTGGTTGGTTTCATACCTCTGAATCGCTGCCCACATCCTTGATTCTCTCCAGCAATTTAAAACGGAGCAACAGAATGACCGTTCAGTCTGACTATCAGGGTACAGAACAACTCGTCTAATAAGAGACGCTGACAGTTTGTCGACGAGTCTCACAAGTTACATCAATGGTGTCACAAGCAGATACAGTATAAGAAGCCGGCTGATGCCTGATGAAGGGAAGAAGACTGGCAGCCCCTTACGTTACATTTCATCACCTTTTGACCCAAGTGTAATGTTGGCAACTTGGAACAAAACTGTGAATCATCTGGGCAATATTTGAAAATACACAAATCTGAGCTTTGTACCAACTCAATCAGATGGTTTATTACTCTGAGATGCCAGGCAACTGCAGGCACAAAGTACTGTAACATGCAGCCGCTGTCAAGCTCCCACACAGCATCTAAACCTCAGAGGAACAGCAGCGCTAAGAACACAGTGTTGGCATTAACATTAGCACGTCTGCACACCAGACCAAATTTGTTTTTATGGGCACCATGCTTGACCACACTGTTCAAGAAATGTATTCTCTAGTGGAAGGAAATAGATCGAAATGAACTGTTCTTACCTTGCGTTTTGAATCCAAATGGAGGTAAGTAATTGCTGACTTTTGCTAGACGTTTGAAGTTCCGATCAAGAAACATGGGTGCTGGTTTCATGAACCTGAAATGAGACACAGGAAAGAAAAAAACATTATTTATTTTTGTTGTGCATTTGCCCACCTACCACACCTCTTCTCCTCTCCTAGGACAAACCCTGTGGCTTCCCATAATTCCTGCTGCTCCACCTGCCTGGGACAGTAGTGTTATAACAAACACGGCAAAGTTCAAGCCACAAAGTGATAAACGAATCACTTGTTCCATTGTCATTAATCAAATAGCATCCCGACCTCCCGTGCTAAAGCCTCCCAAAATAAGCAAAGCCTGCACACGCATTAGCACGGAAGTTAAAAAACTAAGCGGGTCATAAAAACTGAGAATAGTGTAGCAGTGCATAACCAATCAACATAACCTATCCACCCAGGCCGAAATCCCAGCTGACACACAGTTTTGATAAAACTGCTGGGATTGTACACTCACGCCAGAATGCTTTTCCTCAAATGATTTTAGGCGAGACGGTTTCTACAAACTGAATTAGAGTGTAAAAAGTTGGTTGAGCCGAAAATATGAAATATCTGAAAAGCAAATCATCCTGCCAAATTAAAAAACTAATTGAGTTTGATATTCAAAAAACACGTCTGTGACCAGTGTTTTTAATGCCCCGTGAACTGCTTCTTCCAGCATTGCCTCTTCCTTATCGTGTGTGCCTAGTGTATGACTGTGTGTGTGTGTGTGTGTGTCTGTGTGTGTGTGTGTGTGTGTGTCTGTGTGTCCCTCTTTGATTAATCGCGGCTCTAAAATCAAAAGAAGCCATTTCCTCTTAGTCACGCATGCGACCCGAGTGCTGGGCTACGTGCCACTTCTGCAAGTGTGGCTGCTCGAGGATGAATGTGTGTTTTTATGACCTGCTGTCAAACTGGGGGGGGGGGGGGCGAGAGGAGAGAGACAGCCGCACTCGTTGTCTCTTTTCGGACGTTAACATGCACGGAGCTCCATGCGTTTCCGTGTCAGACCTAAATAATCAATCAGGACACACACACACACACACACACACACACACACACACAGGAAAGACAATGCTAGGCGCCTTGGAGAGATCTATTGAGCTGGTGTGTATTATTTTGTTTATGCTAGAAGACAGTTGCAGAGATTAAGCGGAAACCAGACCGCCAGCAACATAACTATTGCATCTTGCTGAGGGGCTGGTGGTTGGCCGGCACACACACACATACACACACACAGAGACACACACACACAAACACAGTTGTTCTTCCTCACCAACCATAAATTATGGCGGCTACAGCCGACAGACTACACTAACTAGCAAAGGCATTTTAAACTGGAATCAGGAGAGGACACACAAGCACCATCACACACTCCCTTGTTTCTCAGCAGGAATCTTGGATAGCGTGTTCCCATAACACTGCCATGGGTTCACAAGAAATATGTGCAGCTCCGAGGCACAATGACCAAACATGGCCGACGTTATTGGGAGGCCTTCCGGTTAGCTTAAACCTCTTCTAAGCACCCTAATCGGTCTTTGATACCCTCATTATCCTCCAGATTTAAAGCGTGAAAGCAGAGAGAGGACTCCAGAGGAGTTGTGTATGACTCTCTCTCCTCCCCACATCACCTGACACACACACACACACACACACACTCAGAGACTTCTGTACTGCCAAAACAAATGGAGATTCATTAAAGCCAAGACTTCTGAGGCCAGAAGGGGCTATAAATAACGCAGGACCATTGCAAGTCACTGAGCCCTGACCGACAGTCAGTCACTGACATCCTGACAAAGCAGAGAGACGGGGGGCTGCTTGTTGTTAAATAAAAAAGTGAGGGCTCCCAAAACAGCCAACAGGCAGGGACGCATTGTGCTCATTTCCTCTTCTAGGTCCATCTCTCACGGGCAATATTTTCATAACCGTGCCGCTTCAAGTTCACTGCCAACACTTGATTTAGGGCTCCAATACAAACAGTTTTGGGTAAAGCGAAGGGGAGGGGAGGTGTGGAAAATAAATTGGATTCTGCAGGGCAGGGGGCTTCGGAGAAGACAAACATGGAGGAAGCAGGAGATGATTAGAGGGAGAGCCACGAGAGGACCTCACTGCAAGAGGTTAAGTAGGTTTTCTCTAACAGCTGAACTGTAGGCCACACCTATTTGAACGAAATGCTAACAAAGACTTTTAAATTGGTTTGTTTTTGCTTGGTAAACATACAACTGCAGACTAAGTTAACTAACAAGATGTTAATTGGTTGACTCCTTTTCACACAGGACGCGATAAATCACAAACTGCTCGATTTTTGTCAGTTCAACCATACACTTACACTACAAACGCATACATACACACAAACTTACACAAAGTGCGGCATTAATTGTGCTTATTGACCTGCGTGTGACTGGGTTGAAGGTGGTAGTAATCAGCGGGCTCCCAGTGGGGGTTCTGTGTTGTGCAGAACTTTGATCCGACACGTGCGGCTGATTAGAGGAAGTCATTAAGAGGGAGGACATTGTTAACACGTAGCCTCTCAGATAGGTAGAGGGCAGTTCCACAAAACTGCTTCGTCTGTCTTGTTAAGCAGCGCGGCAATTTACAGCTGTCAGCGCGGCGGATGGTGTTATTTAGAGTTGGTTTATCAAGTCATTCAATATATTCTGTATATTTTATCCCCTATGTTTTGGGTAGAATTACTTAAAACACTTTGAGAGCAGAATATTGAGCGGAATATCACACAGGCAGGGAGAGACAGCCTGTTTTATTAGATAGGAAGGTTGGTGACAGGATTGCAAATGAAATAGTGAACAAAAAATACTTTAAAAAGGCCTTCACACACTGGGGGCATGACAAATAAAAGACACGAAAATACAAAATACTCAAATATTATATGTCTAGTAGGGATGCACCGATTACAAAATTCTGGACCGATACAGATTTAAAAAAAACAATTAGGCAATAGTTGATGCTGATACCGATGTTTTTGTTTTTGCTGTTATTTATTCCCATTTTGCGCCTGGGAAACAAACCTCTTCATTATAAAAATAAATAAATAACTGAGCTGCTTTAAAGTAATTCAGCATTTCATTACACGGTCTTTGCACTCTGTTCACCTGGTACTGGGTCTCGGTATGGGGGGCGGACTGCTGCACGGGCTGCGCGGCTTGGAGGATCGGCAATTGTCATATAATTTGCCAATAGGACAATGGCAGTCAACAAGGCAATACAGATATTCAGCCGATAAATCAGTGCATCCCTAATGTCTAGGGCTTTTACTGTGAAAGGTAAGAACGGAAGGATTAGGTCTGGTCTGCGCTGCCTTTGTCAAGATTGAAAGGAGTAATAAAGTTTGGCATTCTGGTTCAGACTACGGAGCCTCTGTGTTATTGTTTCATAAATATAGGCGCAACTCAACCTGTTCGGCACAACAAGATTGGTTGATGCCTTTATTCGTGGTGCGAAAGCTCATAAAATCGCCCTTGTTCTGAAAAAAAAATAAAAAAATCACGCCACGTAATATTCACATTCTGTATGAAATTATACATGACAAAAACAACAGTTCGAAAAAATATATTGACATGCAAATTAATCGCACGAAAAAAAAAACTCCAGCGGTGTGTAACAGCCTTAAAAAGTAAAATATGTGAATATATAAAACAAGTGAAAAACTTTTGTTATGTATTGGAATTTACTGGTTGAACTGGTATACTGTATCTTTTAAAGCTTTGAACGTAATTGTGCACCCTCGGGCAATAGATAAATTGGATTCAATACTTATTCTTGGAAATGGGTTGGCGAGTTTGCCCCATAACTAGCTCAAGTACTGCATTGAAGTGCCACTGGCTATTGTTCAGCAATGTGGTAAATTGCCCCTCTATTAGCTTAGCTCCGAGAATGCCGCTGGGACAATGCGCTATAGATCGAGCTGAGATGGGCGGCAAATAGAGGCAAATAGAAAAATCAAAAGGGGCCAATGACATCAGAGAGGGCCGTGGAGGATTGTGTGGATTGTGTGGGCCGGGTACCAGGAAGCGTGTGATGATGAGTCAGGACAGGAAGTTGTTGGTGTCGCTCACAGAGAAAGCCTCGAAGGCTCTAGGATGCAATGAGGAGAAAGATGGAGGACCTTGTACTCGGGTGACAAAGGTTCTTTTGTGTAACAGGGGGATCACAAGGACACAGTCAGGGTTTTGTGGTGGGGGGAGAAGATGATAGAAACATGATAGAAACTAGGAAAGATTGGAGAGGAATGTGCGGGCTTCTCTGTTTCTGACTCAAAAACCCTTAAGGCCAAGTCGGCTCGAGGAGTGACATCATGTGTCTTGGTATGCTCGAGTGACAGCTTTAGCTTTTCTCCCGCTGACATGCAATTAAAGCGATTTGTTTGTGAAGCTTGTGATTGTGTATGTGAGGGTCTTAGATCGGCCTGCATCCAAAGCATCTCCCCACTGCTGTGTAAAAATCAAAGAAACAGCAAAGCTTCTCACTTAGGATAGATGGCGGTCATCTTGGCTGCTGCGTATCCTGGCTTGCACACTCCTTCGCTGAGGTTGCCATACTTGTACGCCAACTCTGATGGCCTGTACATTAAAAGAACAGAGGGAGCGATTATTCAGACACATCGTGATAACCGATTATCAATTACACTGACACATTTCTAAGCCTCAAAAAAAACTGAGCTTGTCAAACAATCTGCTTGAGAGATAGAGATAGAAGAAGAACGGGGGTGGCTTAGGGAAGCTGGAGAGCTCAGCAACAGCTCAGCGAATCACCTGTGTGTGGTCAGACAAAGCAGAGGGGCCTTGTTCAAATAATCACACTGGCAGTGCTAAAACTAGAACCTCCCGATTACTAGCACGATCATTAATAACCTGATGGATGCCATGAATCTAGTTCAAATAAACAGGGAGAAAGGAGGGAGGCCCAAGTCTTAGCACCATGTGAGGCCCAAAATCTTGAGTTGGCAGTTTGCTGGGGCCGGCTTGTGTAAAATTTGAAACTCTTCTGCATAGGGCTGGCGCGACGAAGGAATTTCCCCTGCGGTGATGATGATTGGCTCAACAGTGCGATATGTCGTATTATTGCAACTTTTTTTTTTTGCAAATTATTTAATTTATCCTGATTTTAGTGCTGAATAAATATGCTTCATTGATAGGCTATTATTAGGTATATTGTTGCTTTTTAAATGACAAAGATTGAACAAATTAAATACTTGTTTATCGTTAAGTGCAGAACAAAGAAGGGCAATGAGGTGCGGCGTTTTTTTCAGCTGAGACGCTTCGGTTGCGTCTGGTTGCTATGATACGGAATATCAAAATTCCGGCACAAGGTAGAGTACTTGCGCTGGATGAAGGGAAGGTCGAAGCACGTAGCGACAGAGGACGGACACGCTGGTCTATGTTTGTTAATTTCTCCTCCATTGTTGTTGTTGTTGTTGTCCAGCACTTGTAGCCTACATGTAGGATGTGACGGTTGTCTGTGTGGAGTTTTACCCAGGGCTGAGCATTTTTCAACTCTCGGCGACCAGATAATAACACCAAACATGCAGCGTTCAGCGCAGAATAGACGCTCATCACGCTATTGCCTTTTGTAGCATAGTGTAAAAATGCGACACTCCAATTGTGAAGAATTAAAAAAAAGAAACGTGAACATAGAAGTTGTGGCGGTTGCTTGCTATCCCCTGCGGTTGGCTTGTCAATATTGCGGTATTGCAATATTGCGGTTATTGCGACAGACACTTCTGCACTAATATAATATTTTTCAGTGTGCTAATCACTTGCAGATTGGCCTTAAATGGCCTCAAACTGGTAAGAGATTTGGTGGGAATGAAATCAAGGGGGGCACTTTTAAATCAGACTACCAGCGGGAACTAAACTAATTACTAGCTTTAAGATGAATTGCACTATTGTACGCATGTGCTCTAATGGAGTAATTAATGACACTGTAGATATAATGTAAAGGAGCTGTATTAGATAAACTGAACCCATGTGAAAACCACCTTAAAGTGTGTGCTGACACGGTGCTTACAGTGTGTGCGCGGAGTGTGGACAGACGTGCCCTGTGAGAGCCGGGGCGGTGATGGGAGCATGTGATTATTGCCTGCATTGATGTGGGAGGGCCGGAGAAAAGGGCCTTATCGTGGCAGTTTAGAGCAAGAGTGTCAAACCAATTCAGGGAATTGTACACACATCAACAGACACGCTGACACAATGACGGCTGCGTAATGACTCAATGTGGCATGTTCTCACCCTGACAAACCGCAGCCGCTCTTGAATAAAGGGGAACACACCAACTACGAATTCAAACAAATCTCTTAACTCAGACCACCAATTAAATCTGTGCATGTGTCACCAGGTTTTGGTTAGGACTCCACTGTAATGCTATGTGTTTATTTAAAAAAAAAAAATCAAGTGAGATTAATTGTTTGAAAGTTTACGTTTTCATGTTTCCCAATTGATCAAGCAGAGCCTGTATGAATAAGCATTCAGTGGAACAAGCTGTAAAACATCCTTTAACTAATGGAGTCAAAGTGTAACTGGGAACTCAGCTGTTCTGAATATAACATGTTAGAAATATCCCACGTGGTACATGATGTGTTGCAGTAAATGACAGAAGTGTTTACTAGAAAGAGATGTACTCACAGTTTTGTGTCCAGCTGCAGCAGAAAGCCCTGCTTATCATACACTGGAAAGGAAAGACAAGAACAGAGAAGGAAATTACCACGCAGATCTATAAAGCATGGATCGGCATCTGGGAATTTTATTTAGTTGGATCATTAGTACCGTTCGTCCAATGTACATAATTTCAACTATCAGCTCGTTGGCTGTAGTTGTAAAACAACCTGTGCGTCGTTCACAGGGAAAACAAAAATGGCGAAATGTAAAAGAAAATAAAAGCATTAGAATTTATGACAAACAAGCGAGGTTAGGGAGAAGCCAGCCAAAACAATCTGTTGAGTTTAAAATAAAAGTTAGAAAAGAAGTTAGAGATCACCTATGGACAACCAAAGGGGCAGCCAATAGGTGCCTGGTGAAGCGTTGAGGTAGAAGACAGAGAAGCACAGAGGTAAATATTTATGGAGAAATGATGTCATTTGAGTATATATATAAATATATATATATTTTATATTCTATAATGATACTTACAGAGTCTCAAACAGTTAACATATTATATAAATTTCTGTCAGTAAAATGCTGTAATTAGCATGGCAGAGGACTACATGAGCATTAGTTGAAAGTAGGAAGAGCGTGGCATTACTCCTGTGGTTGCGGATCTTGTCTTCACAGAGAAGCTGGAGGAGAAAGATAAAGAAAAAGGACAATGGGAATGCGTGACGGCTGGTTAGGGAAGGATCCAAGCACTGCCCTGGAGGACGGGGACTTTGCCATGGCAGCCAAGACGAGCGGGTGAGTGTGTGTGTGCGTTATGTTTCTGTTGAGAAGCATAAAGCAGCCAAAAAGGGCCAAGTCGAGGCGACAGCTTGGGAGAAATTAAAGCGGCAGCGTCCTACCGGTAAGACATGTTGGGTCTGTGGAACCTTACAGTATCATATTATGCACCAAAACTCCTGCTTCACTTGCCAACAATTTGTTACTGAGCCAAGACAACAGAGGGCAGTGTTGTATCACGCTGCAGCTTCATGTGGAGGATCATGACTGAGCAGATGTTTAACTCCTCACTAGTTGTCATGGGTACCAAATTACTACACCAACTTGAATTTACTTAGTTAGTAACACATCTGGTTGACAAAGTTGGCTGACTATGTTTTTGAAAATTGCTGAAGTATGGCAGGGTTTTAAAAAGGTTCCGTCATATTTTCTTCTAAATGGTGGATGGCCGGCAAGGATGGGTTGGTGAGGCTGCAGATGTACCTGAGCCTACTATTCGTCCCACGGTGATGTCCGTTTCCATCTCTGAAACACAAAATGGTCAGTTAGCACCGTTTGAGGTCAGTCTGTTATTGCAGCATTGGACTTGAAAATAAAGCCCACTGCAAATGTCAGACATTAGAGAGTAAGAAGAAGAGGAGAAGGAGGAGAAGTTAGAATTATAATTCAGCCTACTGGGATTAAAGCTACGGAGTCTCAATCTATATTCAAAAGGCGGAAAGCCCAATGAGGTGGAAAATTAACTGCAGGAAGCCCCCATTGTGTTTTTGAGATTAACATAGCAGTGGTATATTGAAAGTTAACCATAAGAACTGAATGAGTGATTGAGCACAAACATTTTTGGTAATAAAACAAAGACAAATGATGATAGGTAGATGAAAGTGGTAAAATGGAAAGCTTTCATTGTTGAGTTAGCAGAGATGTATATTCCTTGAAAATTAAAAAAAAAACCTCAACAGCCCAGTATAAAATCACCCGCTTGACAATAGTCACCCAGTATAAATGGGCAGCGTCTCAGTGCCTCTACCTGTGATTCTTTTCACTTCAGTCACTTTAGTCAGGACTACAGTGGTCTCTTCTGCATCAATCTCTGAAAACTCTGAAAACAAAAGGGGGTTAAGATCATCACTGTGGAGATGCAGTAGGCAGCAACTATTAACCAAGACCAAAGTACTACGAATATTTAAAAAATATATATGTTTTCAACATCAGCGTCAGCAAAACACAGACCGCGGCTACGCACAAAAACAGATGCACACAAAAGGCAGACACAGAGACAGAAAAAACAAATTGGTTTAATGCTGCTCCTCCAACATCTACCATCAAAGTAGCGCCATTCATAGAGTACAGTAACTAATACTACTTTAACTCAAAAACGCAATATTTTGCGTGGCAATATTGTACCGATATAGAGTCATCAAGTATCGATCTTTTACTGTGTAAACTAATAACGTATTAACAATCCAACTGCCCGCCGGTGGGCCAGGCCGCTATTCTGTCTTTCAGAGGTTGTAGCGGGCTCGGTTTTAAAGCTAGAGTGAAGATACATAGCTTGTTGGGAAGAACGCTAAATAACGCTCCAAAGTTACGCAAAGTTTTGGCGAGGAAAAACGGTCATGGCCATTTTCAAAGGGGTCCCTTGACCTCTGACCTCAAGATGTGTGAATGAAAACTCTGAGATGAACAGAGTGAAAACTGTATCTTATCAGATAAAACAGATGTTGACAAACTGCATAATTTGCAGTTGAAAAGAGGTAATAAATCACAATATATCTTATCGCAATACTCAGCAGCATATTGCAAAATGTTTAAAATCGCAATATGATTGTCTCATGACTTAAGTATCATGATAATATCGTATCCTGGGGCGTCTGGTGATTCACACCCTTAGTAACTATACAGTGTGAACGTATGAATCTAAAAGAATGACTTATTAGACAAGTTTGTCTAATTTGATTTACACAACAATGTAAGAGACAGCAGCGACAGACCCACAGTGAATGACTGTGACTTACTCTGAACGTCCTTAAAGCTGCGTTTATTATGCTTGATTAAGATTTTGGCAACTGCTGCACATTTCCATTCTACATCCCCTTTTATATTAATCAATATAATTTGTTTCACCAAATGCATAAAAACTGAGGACCTTAAAATTGAGAAGTGGGTTAGCTTCAAACAAAAAACCCACACAGGTTTTTGAAAAAAACATGTCTCTCAAAACACTCAAAGGACAGCCGCCATGTTGTTCCATCCAAACGCTGAAGGACAAAACTACAAAGCCCTCTTCAAAACAGAACAAGAGCAAAAGGTGCTCTCGTGACAAAAAAGACAGCATCGAATTCTGCAGATGTAAATTGCTGCCCAGAACTGTGTTCTTGTATAATAAGCTGCAACACAACACAGCCTCTCCATGTGAGGGCTTCTGGCAGATCAAATTCCCCAATTAGTAAGCGTCACACTACGCTCCAGCTGTAACTGTATAGGCGTATCGCTGATGGCCTCAAAAGAAGGCATTCCCTGATGTTGAAAACCAAGCTGCGGTCGGGATTATTTAGAGCACGCTCCTTGAGCAACTGCTGACCACACTGCTAATCAAGCACTGGAAAGATTTATGAGCAAAAGGCATACACAGAGAATCACTATTAGCAAACAACTGGATTTATGTCATAACAACAACATTTTCATGAACAGTGTTATATTTTAGAAAAGCGGTTTAGAGGTGAAATCAACAGGGTTTAAAGTTGTAGCTTTTTGGCAAAAAATGAGAGCAGCTTAGCTGGTGCAACACATTCATTTCTCGCCCTGCAGGTGTTAATTTCAAGTGGGACTTAACACCCTGAGGTGGTGTTCCTGTTACTAGCAACAAAGCAAACTATCATAAGTGAGCTCTGAATTAAAAAAGGAAGTGTGTTGCAACAGCATTGTGCACCACATCCCACTGCTCTTCAACAAAAGTTCAAGATGTCACACACACAAGTGTTGGTCAATCTCTCTTGATAAACTGATGTTGTGTTAAAGGAGTTCAAACATTTATGATACTTGCACATTTTGTTCAGCGAGATAATCTCCACAAATGAACACCGCTTTTATGATCGCATGGTGTTTTTTAAGACATGTAACAGCTTCACAGTTAACGAGTGCGATATTCACTGATGTATATCGTGGATCTCTTAAGCTTGTGTTAACCACAATCTAACAAAAAAAACTCATTAAAAAAACACTGACTTACTGGGAACCGGAAGTGCTAAAATGCTAACTCATTTCCGTGTTTTAGGACTCATTCCTGCACCACTATATTGACCTTGGAAATAATAGTTTGACACAAACCTCTTAGTACAAGGTCCATATACTACAGTATATTGCCCATACATCTAAAAAAACAAATAAACGTATCTAGTGACCAAAATACCATACTTAGGTCATGTGATAACAAGTGAACCATTTTAATGAAAAATGAACAAACTCCATCTGCTGATGAAAGCCATGAGATGTAGCTGAAAGTTCCAGAAAATGTCCAGTAAGTGGACCTTGCTCAAAATGGTTCGTTGCAGCCTTTAACTGGTTAAGCATGATTACTTTAATATTGTTATTTCATAAACCTTTTTTCTGTAGCCTCCATCACTTAAAGTGTGTATCAGTAGAGCCAAACACACAATTTAGTTATTCCCACGAACATATCTTTCCTTTTTGTTTTGTCAAACACCTAAACGCTTTTGAAATAGTTATTTGATTGCACTTTATTACAGTACTTGTTAAACAAGGTCAACCATAATTTCTGCCCTGCTGCACTGGTAAAGTCGAAAGTTGTCTCACAACATGAATACGGATCAATGACAACAGTTGTAATGTAATTGCCTATATTGACACTCAAAACAAGCTTGAGGCGATAGAAAGTTTGCTTAAATAACAACACAAGTACCCGATCAGGCACACATCATTGCATTACTTGTACAACAGCATAGCAAATGCACACAAAACAGACGATTTTTTAGGTTTTCACACAGCAATTCAGCCGGCTGTGTGGATTTATTTCATCGTGGCTGCACGGGCTTTAATTGTGGTTTGAGCTGAACGAGCCAGAAATACAAGTGGCGGCTAAAACAGGCCCTTGTGTGTCAGCCACAGCAATTCTCTACCACGTTAACTGACAGCACTTCTGGAGCGGCTACAATTAGAAGCAAGCTATATTGGGTGGACTAAAGAAGACTCTATTATTGAAAGAACACAGGTAAAGTAGACGGGGGCCCCTCATCACTGCAGCCCTACAAGAGTCAAACATCCATTCCAGCTGACAGAGAGGAATGACAACGGTCACATGAGCCTGCTCTGAAATCGACACTCCCAGGTAGCTGGCAACAAGGCAGAGTCAAAAGATAAGAGCGTAAAACGAATGGCCGCAGGAGAAGCTGCCTCTGGCCGTTGATTGAAAAACAGATAAAAAACCCAGGAAACGGGAACATAATTCAGCACTGATCTGATCAATGGCTGCAGGCATTATTACGTAAACAAGTCTGGGTAAATCATAACACAGGGGCTAAAGAAGAAGAAGAACAGGAGAGCGTGCAAAAATGCTCTGAATGTGGTGACCATCATTTGGATCCGCATACAGCAGCTGGTTAAACCCAGCTCCAGTCACAGCCAACTGTGGCAAGCACCACACACACACTTTCTGCAGGACGCCAGCTTGCCAGGACACAAGATCAGAGGCCCCAGTTATGTATTATTTAAAGGCAGGGTGCGTAATCTTGAGAAACTAGCAAGTGTACACTGGCTTTTTTAAGATGATCCAACCGAAAAACCAAGCAGAGTGTTGTCACCTCTTTTCCATTGAAAGTAGCTCCACAAGCTGCTAAATCTAGCAAGAAATACACTGACAGTCCGTTGCTTCAGGTCTCCCTCCAAAGCCTCTCCCTCATTATTATCATTACAAACATAAACATATCATAATGAATGTGAACATGGCTATTGTTAGTACTTACAGTACGGGCAGAGTGCACGCACACAGGTAAACAGAAAGGCAGGTAGCCCGTTCCATCATTACATTAGGGCCAAAAGAAATGATTAGACGGGTGAAAATGAGAATTTCAACTAATATAACAAAACAAAACCTGCCTTTAAGCTCACGGTTTTAATTTTTTCACCAATTTTCAATACCAAAGTGCCCAGATATTTTAGCTGGATTTCATATCGCAGTTCATCTCAAACCTGTGTTTTTTCTGCTGCAAGAACACAGAGATGAAGAGATCTTAGCGCCATCAAACAATGCCAAAAAAAAAAAGTACAGAGATGCTCTTAATGATGCATATGATGAGCAGGGCATAAGCCTCTTTATGTTCCATTTGCCTGTGGAGCAGTCTCTAACGCCACAATTCAAGAATGAGGATGAGAGATCATCCAGATTTGATCCTCTCAGTGAGACCGCATAGCTTAGCTGAGCAGGGCAGAGGGCAGGAGAGACCATCCACATGCTCCTCTTCCTCCTTTGACCCTCTTAAAGTCAAACATCTGGCACCACAGTAAGGCAGACAGCCAATATTTCCCACTTGCAATCAAAGCCCCTCTCTTTTAGCTTTGTGCTATTGAACTGCAAGTCAGGGGGAAAAAAAAATAAGCCCCATTCTTTTGGCTCCCTTCACATCAAAAGGGGGTCACGCAGTTATTAAAATAAACTGACTGCGTATCATTTCAATCCCACGCAGGTGATGGAACAAGGTTGAAAGCGTTTCACTTCACTGCTTTGCAGTCATGAATGTCGATGCTGAATTTAGACAAAATGGAAGGTGTCGCAACATAAAAACAAAAAGCCTTGTTCCACAGAGACCTTGGTCACAGCTGGAGAAATCGCTTTGATACGGACCACAGCCGAGGTCATCTGCTGATCAGGCGTACTGTCAGTGATGCAACACACAAAGAGGGGGATTTTTTTTGCAAGATAGAAGAGAAATATTTAGTTTAGCAAACCCAGCTGTGTGGGAAAATGAAGAAAGTCATCTATATGAACTATATAATCACAGTACATAGAAACTTACAGTGATATTTGCACTCATTTGTATCAGGCAGTTTGCCACGGCCACCACAATGTGGACAAACTGACACCGTACATCACATACTGTAAGGCAGAGAGGCAGAGCTCAACAATACAGACACTTTGAAATGCTGAGGTTGACAGAAATTTGTGCACATTGGATGCGACAATACCTTCTATATGTACTATATAGTACATGTAGTGCATTGCTGAATTCTTCTATCTGATCAGGTATTGTCTTCTGACTTCCACACAGTTCTTTTATGGTGGAGGCGGAGCTCCATGTTCAAATATAACAAAATACTTTTACAGATCGAAAATCGATGTTTGGCACATAAGAGGGGAAATCATGTTGTGAAGTCCGATTTCTCCTCACAGTGGGAGCAGTGCTGGGTGATGATGAGTTGAAAAGAAAGCAATGACAAGGAAAAGGAAAAGAGAAAAGCATTCTCAGTTCTCACACAGAGATTCAAGTTATTTTGCAGTATAATGTTTATGTCCTTGGCTCGGCTGCTTCAGAAGCCCATCAGTTGTTTAAGCAGCAATACATTTTCTAATCAATTTCATAATTTACAGTGTATATTTCGATATTTAGTAGTTATCATCACATTTGAGCCGAGGAGGAATTTAGAAAAAAGGTCCTGTGTAGGATGACTTCAATGGAAAAATGCCCCTTGTCAAACATGACATTGCCATGTAAGAGTTTCAGAACATTTAAGGAGTGAGATACATGGCTTCGTCCGAAATCGCATACTATGCACTACATATTCAATAGGTGTATACTATCGTTCAACATACTTTTGTGTGAATAAACTAGTACGTATCTTTTCAAACACACTGAGCAGTAATTTAAGTCGTCACTTCCTGAGAGTCTCCTTGCCGGTTGGAGACACGTAACCATGGTAATCCATGCCAACCTCATGTGACTAAAACGAGGGTTTGTGAGAATCAAAGTCTGAATTAATTTAAAATATATATTACGCCTAGCAAAATTAAATCTTATACTTAAAGTTATATTGAAGCGTTATTGATGTTACAGAGCTGTCCGTCAACGTCCGTTATGAACTCTAACCGTATTGCATTGTGGGATATTTATGCCGCGGTAGTGTCCAGCGTTGCATACTGTAATATTAAACCGGAAATAGTATGCAATTCACATACTACTGGCTTCATACTAAGGTTTCGGACATACTAAAATATCTTACATACTGTTTTAGCGTACTAAATAGCATGTTAGTATAGAATTTTGGACGCAACCCATGTCTGAATGGAGCTCATGAAAAAAATATTCCCAATGACAATAGGCTGATAGGCTGACAAATTGGCACTGACCATAGAGTGATGTGCCCACACCTGACCATCAGTCATGGCTTCGACACACCCTCCTGAATCATCATATTGCTGACCAGAAACATAATCCTTCTCCACCCAAGATCAGTGTTGCACATCACTGTATTCTTGCATCACACAGGGTTGGGAAATCAGTGGACCCATTCCTCCATCAGACTAGTTAGGTTCTCTCCAGTTCCAGTTCCATAGCAACATTATACATTACAGCCAGTGTGAAGATATCAATGATGCAACACAAGGGAGATTTTAAAAAAAAAAAAAAAAAAAAAAAAAAAAAAAAAAGTGTTCTCCAAGCTTTACACTTCAGCCAAGCATGCTGTCCCTCTAGCTACGCTCTCAATCTGGTTCAGAACACTGACATTTGTGTTTTCTGTGCCAAAAGCTGCTCCCTGAGAATGTTATCCTAGAAAATATACTCTGTAGGAGGCACAGGCAAGAAAGTTTCTAAATTGTTTGAGAAATCTTCTAGCCCCCTCTGCTGGATTTTAACAGCTGTTTCAGGGTGCCCACACAGTGTGACATTATAACCCCCCCCCTCCGCCACCCTCCCTCTATCGACAGTTTGCAGTTTGTTTGACCAAATATTTTGCCTAAAGACGTATTTCTTAGCAAGCCAAATAGGAACAAACATCCAGGTCCGTCAACTGTTCTAAATATGGACTCAAAACCTCAGGACATGCAACGTTACAAGGAAATCCCGCTGAGTCATGACCAACACCCAAACATGCCATGGTTATTTTTAAGTGGAGAGTGGAATACGTGAGCCTCTCTGTACGTTATAAAGGGCAGCACAAAACTGCATTTTCAGTTTTGGGAGTTTTTGTTGTTTCACCATCTAAAGTGAAAGTGAAAATGCCATTTGCCATTGGCTGCACAAGAAAATCTGATTACGCTCGCCCCACCACATCCGGTGCTCTGGCAAAGTGAATGAAAAACTAATTTCAGTATCAGAGACACACAGGGTTTTGAAACACCAACACACAGCGTGACATACTAACGGTTCAGCAGAGCAACTGACTGTAGAATAAAAAACACAGAAACAGATTGAAACAGACGGACGGTTAACTGGCAGTCAGCACAGAGAGACAAAACAGAGACAGGCGTCGAAAACACATTTCGCTCAATAACGTGTAGGTTTCAAAAAGGACTGTGACAGATGGATGATCAGGTGATGATGAATCAATGTTATAGTCAGACTGGAGATGTCACTTACGAGGCTTCTGGCCCCATACGTGTAGATGTAGCTTCCCGGAGGAGTAGTAAATAAAGCCCAGGACCAGCATGGGGCACAGGACGAACAGCAGCTTGTGTGTGGGCTTCATGGTCTTCTTCATTCATTTACATGGCACCATCCAGGTCATCACCTGAAATGACAAGACGGTACAGGGACAGAGTGTTATCATATACATCCCAAAAGAGAAACTCATCTGTTGGCAGCACGGGAACAAAATTGGCAACACAAACAAAGGCAATAACAAAGCAAAGAAGAACACACATAAACAAAGGAAGGGAGTGTGGAAAGAGAAGAGAGTTGGAGTCAAAATTCAAGACAGCTTGCAGCTAAAAAGATGAATAGGAAACTGGAGAGGTATGTAAAAAAAGGAGAAAATATAATGAAGGTAAATGGGATGGAAGGTAGTTTTATAAAGATTGATTTTGGTCCGACTCCAACGAGGTTGAATCTGAAATCTCTTCCGTTGTGTATATTATACACCATCCTCTCTCCTTTTCAGTCGTGTTTGGAAGAAGGCAATTAAAAAAAACACATGAAGAAAATTTTAATATTTGTTTTTGAATTTTGATCAGCTTGTTTCAGTAGCAGGCACACAAAGGATATGCAGCAAGTCCGTCTTTGTGGTCATGACAGTAAGTGATGATGATGGCTACATAGCACACTGCTACTTATCAGTTGTCCAAGCATCCGTTAAGAACGGCCATCTCCAAAACATTAATGTTATTAGTAGTTTACAGGAAACCACACCCGTGCTGCTGCAGAAAACATGACAGTTATGAGATAAAGGGGGTCAGTCTTCCTCTGTCACTGTTGTTGGTTCGCTCAGTTAACGATTATACAAAACTACCCCTCCGTTCCATTAATCTCACCTCTCAGTTAACCTGCCTCAGGCACAGAAGATCCAGATATGGACCGTCCAGATTACATTAAACCAGCCAAAAACACGCTGTGCTACACGCTGTGAATCATGTCCAGTCTACATGTCGCCTGACAGCAGACAAGACAACCCATTAGTCATCTGTGTGTCAGTGTGGTCTGGCCTTCTGTTGAGAACAAACTCTGCTAATTAGCCTGCGTCGTCTACCGACTTATGAACTGTAACCCAGCGCCGTGCCACTGCTTTGATATGTTGTTATTGTAGCATAAACTACATCTTTCATTAAAAACAAGCCCTGTTGAAACACATGCTGTGCAGTAGGGGTGTAAGAAAATATTGATACACGAGTATATTATGTTTTTGCAATACTATATTGAATCTCCAAAACTCTGTATCGATTTTTAATTAAGCTCTTAAAAATCCGGCGGACCCGGCCGCGATTGTGTCTTTCGGAGGTTGTAGCGGGCTCACTTTTTCACAACTAAATAACGCTTCAAAGTTACGCTAAATTTTGGTGAGGAAAAAGTGGCATGGGCATTTTCAAAGGGGTACCTTGATCTCTCACCTCAATATATGACTTTACAGACAAACTTTATGATAATCACATGCAGTTTTGGGCAAAAAGCATGCAGTTGTATGCATGCAGTACAAATTCTAAAATGGTGTATTTGAATATTTCTGCGTACTGGGGTCCTTTAACAGTGTTGGAGTTACATAAATAACGTATGACTGGAAAGCTGAGACTCTTAAGGATCCAATTAGCCCACTTGTATTCAGGTGTGATGATGTTAGTCCCCATTGTAGCCATCTCACAGTGACTTTTTCAACACATAATTTATATATATAGTGGTGTGTCTTTATACTATGACACCTTGCTTACAGTATCACAATATATTGAGCCGTTACCCCTGTATCATGATCGTATCATATCAACAGATTCTTGCCAATACACAGCCCTACTGTGCAGAATTTCTCAGATGTCACATAAAAAGTATGTATCAAGTGCAATCTTTGAGTCATCCTGAGGACTACTTTAGCTCTGCTTTGGCACAGGGTGGTGTTCTGAGCAGAGTTGAGCTCAGATAAGTCTGTAATACCTCTTCAAAAGTGTGAATTTCAAAAGAGCAGCTCATAATCCACATGAGGCAACAACAGATGCTATCCACCAGCAAGGGAATGAAATTAGCACCTACCACCTGCCAAATACCGGGTAAATGTTGGCTGTGGCAGGTACAAATTTCAGGTCACCTGCCACCATGGCAGATTCTTTTTCAAAAGCAATTCCTAAATTAAAAATATTCAGTAATTAAGGTTACATGATCCATATTTCTACTCTCCGTTACCACTACCTCAGTGTTTACTAGCGGTGGAAGAAAATATCAAAAATATGGAGTATTGCAATATTATGTTTTGTGATACTGTATCGATTCTCAAAAACCCTGTATTGATTAGTAATTAATAGTTTACAAGCAAAGATTAACTCAGTCAATACTTTATTTTATTTGCAAAGAGAAATGCAAATGCAGATCCTACTATTCTGATTGAAAAATATTTTTTTACTCAGATTTTATACATATGGCGGACCGTTTTCCTAAAATTGGATTTTAAAAAATCCATATATTGCCTTGCTTACAGTACCGCAATATATTGAATCGTAACCCCTGTATCATGATACGTATCGTATCACCAGATTATTGCTAACACACAGTCCTAGTGTTTACAAGTCTAAAGCATTCAACATAAATTTCAGAAGTGGCAGACAAAAATTGTGTGGCTAGTAGAAATGTTCAGTGACCTGCCACAGTGGCATGTGAGGAAAAAACTTAATTTCAGACCCTGCCACCAGATTAAAAATGCAACTTGTTAATACTCTATTGATCCCCTCCTGTTGATAATATATGGCTTATTTATTTATTACATAAAATAGCAACCATTAATTCTATAGGTTAACTAAGTAAACTGCAAATTGTTGATGGAAAACAACAGCCCAAATGAAATATAGACACCTGTGGATTAAATTCAACAGCATAGTGCAGAGTGTCCAAATGTACAACAAGCATGCAGTTAACACCAACTCTTGGGAGTCCAAAACATAGGGTTAATTTCCACCTACGGATATTGCATTTCTAGATTAGAGAGAACATTGTCCAACACTGACGTTACACAACTAAATGAACAAGAAAAGACAGGAAAATCTGTAATACCTCTTCAAAAGCATGAATTTCAAAAGAGCAGCTCATAATCCACATGAGGCAGCAACAGATGCTATATATCCACCAGGTTAAAAATGCAACTTGTTAATACTCTATTGATCCCCTCATATAAAATGTAACCTGTTGAAAATATATGGCTTATTTATTTATTACTCTCCCATTGGTACATCCTTATATATAAGGTGGTTCTGGGTCTGCTCCAACAATACTTAAGTGTTCTTATTACACAAAGAAATTGTGGACAGTATTCACTGCGTTCACAGGACCTCTTTGTGCTCTCTGTCCCAAAAGCTCAGACAAAAATTGGGTAAAGGGCTTTTGCATATTCTGCACCCTCAGCCTGGAATTTGCTCCAAAATGACCCAAAAATCAAGGAGCTGGTATCATTAAATATTTTTAAATCTAAAATGAAGGCTTTAGAAGCAGACTCCCAGAAAAGTTCCTTTTTGTCCCCCCATTTGTCTTTAAATAGTTCTCTTTTAATGCAAATGTTAGTGCTTTCAGTGTTTGTGAATTGTATTTTATCTCTATTTGTGTCTGGGTCTGCAACTTTGTGTTCTTGCTGCTGACCGTCTTGGCCAGCTCTCCCTTGGAAAAGAGGTTCTTAATCTCAATGGGACTAACCTGGTTAAATAAAGGTTAAATACAAATTACATAAAATAGCAACCATTAATTCTATAGGTTAACTAAATAAACTGCAAATTGTTGATGGAAAACATTAGTCCAAATGAAAAATAGACACCTGAGGATTAAATTGAACAGGATAGTGAATTGTATCCAAATGTACACAAGCATGCAGTTAACACCAACTCCTGGGAGTCCAAAACATAGGGTTAATATCCGCCTACAGATATTGCATTTCTAGATGAACTACTTGCCAGAGAACATTGTCCAACACTGACGTTACACAACTAAATGGACAAGAAAAGACAGGAAGATCTGTAATACCTCTTCAAAAGAGCAGCTCATAATCCACACGAGGCAACAACAGATACTATCCACCAGGTTAAAAATGCAACTTGTTAATACTCTATTGGTCCCCTCACATAAAATGTAACCTGTTGAAAATATATGGCTTATTTTACTTCTTTTTTTTTAAAAAAGCAACCATTAATTCTATAGGTTAACTAAATAAACTGCAAATTGTTGATGGAAAACAACAGCCCAAATGAAAAATAGACACCTGTGGATTAAATTGAACAGCATTAATGCAGAGTATCCAAATGTACAACAAGCATGCAGTTAACAGTTAACACCAATGCAACTCTTGATGCAACTCTTGGGAGTCCAAAACATTGGGTTAATTTCCTCCTACGAATATTGCATTTCTAGATTAGAGAGAACATTGTCCAACACTGAAGTTACACAACTAAATGGACAAGAAAAGACAGGAAAATCTGTGATACCTCTTCAAAAGAGCAGCTCATAATCCATATGAGGCAACTTGTTAATACTCTATTGATCCACTCACATAAAATGTAACCTGTTGATAATATATATGGCTTATTTTACATAAAATAGCAACCATTAATTCTATAGGTTAACTTCAATAAACTTCAAAGAACAATAGCCCAAATGAAAAATGCACACCTGTGGATTAAATTGAACAGCATTAGTGCAGAGTATCCAAATGTACACATCAAGCATGCAGTTAACACCAACTCTTGGGAGTCCAAAACATAGGGTTAATTTCCACCTACGGATATTGCATTTCTAGATTAGAGAGAACATTAACCAACACTAAAGTTACACAACTAAATGGACAAGAAAAGACAGGAAAATCTGTAATACCTCTTCAAAAGAGCAGCTCATAATCCATATGAGGCAACAAAAATGCAGCTTGTTAATATATGGCTTATTTTACATTAAATAGCAACCATTAATTCTACAGGTTAACTTCAATAAACTGCAAAAATCAATAGCCCAAATGAAAAATACACACCTGTGGATTAAATTGAACAACATAATGCAACATATCCACAAGCATGCAGTTAATAGTTAACACCAATGCAACTCTTGTGAGTCCAAAACATAGGGTTAATTTCCTCCTACGGATATTGCATTTCTAGATTAGAGAGAACATTGTCCAATGTTTTTAGCCCCCTTGTTGTACAGCTGACTCCCAGAAAAGTTCCTTTTTGTCCCCCCATTTGTCTTTAGATAGTTCTCTTTTAATGCAAATGTTAGTGCTTTCAGTGTTTGTGAATTGTATTTTATCTCTATTTGTGTCAATGTGTCTGTATCTTTGTGTTCTTGCTGCTGACCGTCTTGGCCAGGTCTCCCTTGGAAAAGATGTTCTTAATCTCAATGGGACTAACCTTGTTAAATACAAATTACATAAAATAGCAACCATTAATTCTATAGGTTAACTAAATAAACTGCAAATTGTTGATGGAAAACAACAGTCCAAATGAAAAATAGACACCTGAGGATTAAATTGAACAACATAATGCAACATATCCACATGTACACATCAAGCATGCAGTTAACAGTTAACACCAATGCAACTCTTGTGAGTCCAAAACATAGGGTTAATTTCCTCCTACGGATATTGCATTTCTAGATTAGAGAGAACATTAACCAACACTGAAGATACACAACTAAACGGACAAGAAAAGACAGGAAAATCTGTAATACCTCTTCAAAAGAGCAGCTCATAATCCATATGAGGCAACACAAATGCAACTTGTTAATACTCTATTGATCCCCTCACATGAAATGAAACCTGTTGATAATATATGGCTTAATTTACATAAAATAGCAACCATTAATTCTATACTTTAACTTAATAAACTGCAAAAAACAACAGCCCAAATGAAAAATACACACCTGTGAACAACATAATGCAACATATCCACATGTACACAAGCACGCAGTTAACAGTTAACACCAATGCAACTCTTGTGAGTCCAAAACACAGGGTTAATTTCCTCCTACGGATATTGCATTTCTAGATTAGAGAGAACATTGTCCAACACTGAAGTTACACAACTAAATGGACAGGAAAAAGACAAGGAAAAGAGCAAACAGTTTCGCAGCAGAGAGAGCTTGTAGCGTTTGAACTCACCACATGTGTAACGGGATTCATGAGCAGCTCTGTGAGGCTGTCTGTCTCCTCTCACATCACAACTCATTTCTTATGAACAGTTTGCAAAATAAGCGTTGTGTTTCAATCCAAGGTTTTAACTCTGTCTCTTTACTTTCACATTCCCACAAGTCGTGTAGCGTTGAAAGCGTTAAAGCTACTCCAGCAGCTAGCAGGACAAACATAACGGAAACTTTGAGGTCGCGTAATTCAACACCACCTAAACATTACCTGTGTGTGGTTCAGTGTGTGTGAGGGGTTTCTTACTTTAAAACACACACAGTTAACGATGGAAAAGCGCAGGGAAATATGAACATAACTTAAAAAGGTACCTAGATATTTACTTAAAGGTGAAGTAAGAGCTGTTAGAAGAAGAGACGACAACCGTTAGGTTAGCTTAGCATGCTAACACCGCTACGTTGGCATAGTAGTGGGATAATGTTGCCTTGATCCAGTCGGCAGAAAGCAGCAGGCCCTGCAGCGGAACAACACCTCTGGTTTCGGGGAATTAATGGCAGGACATGAACTTAAATAGAGCACGAAAAGGTGCACACATTTAGGATGAATAATAGGATGAAACAACACCGAGAGGAGAGAACAAAGCTGAGGTAATGTAGGGGGATTTGTGGAGCAACGGTTTCCCAAAAAAAACAACCACCACCTCCACCATCACCCTCATCGACTAAAACACGGCGTAGCAACGTCTTATTGTCATTTAATAATTATAGATATTACCTTTTTCTTCTATTCTGACTCCTCGGCTTCTGAAACAATAGCAGGTTTTAGTTTAAATAACGGATTGGTCGATAAAACCACCGTGTTCTTCCTCCTCCTCCTCCTCCTCCTCTCCGAGCCATCGTGATATGAAATCCGTGGAGAAGCTGGATCTGTTAACACGTTTATAGCACTACAAGTCTGGACTGCGTTTCCTCGTCTGTGTCTCAGCAGCTCTAGTTCACATCAAGACTGGAAGAAGAAGAAAATGAAAAGCACCACCTCCATCAACATTATCATCATCATCTGTGGCAGCAGCAGCAGCAGCAGCTTACTGGTCTACAGCAACACAGCCAGTCACATGAGGAGGTATCTCTCCATGAATTATGATGCTTCCCCTCCTCCTCCTCTTTCCTCCTGATTTAACAGAGCTTTTTAAATGAATGCACCTTTTCATCTGGCTCTTTCACGTGGTGTTCTCTCTCTGCACGTCAGCTGTTAAACATGGCATTGTGGCTGCTTTTGCATTTATAGCAAACACATAGCAACCCCCACCACCACCACAACCACCACCATCACCCAGCTGTAACAGCTCATAATAGAGATGCAATAATAATAATGTATAGGAGCTGCCTGCCACACATGCTATATGTGCTGGTTCATCATTATCTTTTGATTGACTGAACAGGTGAGATTTATCCTACAGTGATGGTTAAAATTTGCTGAAATCCAAACAGGTTAATAAAAGTAGGCTATATAAATCATAGATCATATAGACCCTCAATAGTATTAAAGCTGCAGTAGGCAAAATGTTTTTGGCATCATTGGGCAAAAAATTCCATAATAACCGTTCAGCATATTGTAATTCAAGTGTTCTGAGAGAAAACTAGACTTCTGCACCTCCTCATGGCTCTGTTTTCAGGCTTTAAAAAATCTATGATCATCACCGCATATGGTTTGTAGTCATGGCTTCAATCCTACTTAAAATAATGAATAAGAATGTATAACATCTAGGCATCTTGAGATGTTGCTGAGAGACAAAGTTATAAATTCACTTTAATAGGATGACTTGTGGATATTCATTTTCATTTTCTTTATCATCGATGCATGTTTTTGTTAGTTAAGGTTTTCTCCAAATTAAAGTCATATGAAGTGTATATATTGAAACAAATCAAATCTCATTACTTCTTATCCCTTTCAGGTGCAGATACTTATTCTACATGTATCCTCTATTTAAACACCATCACTGTAATAAATAATAAACAATACATTTGTAATAGTTTCTTGGTTAAAATAAAGGTTAGGGTAAATTAATTAACAGATTATTTAAACCTGCAGTAGGTAAAATGTTTTTGGCATCATTGGGCAAAAAATCCATAATAACCTTTCAGTATATTGTAATTCAAGTGTTCTGGGAGAAAACTAGACTTCTGCACCTCCTCATGGCTCTGTTCTCAGGCTTTAGAAAATCTAGACCGTGATGGGAGACTTCGGCCAATCACAGGTCATTTCAGAGAGAGAGCATTCCTATTGGCTGTTCATTCAACGGAGGCAGCTGTCTCCAAGATTTCACAGACCGGAGGAAAACAACCAATCAGAGCCAAGCTGGAGCCTTGCCGTCTCTGAGCAGCTGTCAATCACTCGCAAAATCCGATCAAACGGTCAAACTGGCAGCGCTGACCAAATATGAATCAATATTCTGTTACTGTTATGCCTATATCTCGCGTCAAATGTTGTCAGAAACATCTTGTAGTGTACTGTTTAGCTGTAAAATGAGAAAGTTTGCTCCGGCTGGTGGGCGGTGCTTGGTATTTCCTCAACTGATCTCAACATGGCTGCCAGGTCACAAACATTCTCATTTTACAGCTAAACACTACACTACAAGATGTTTTTGAAAACATTTTATGCAAGAAATTGGCATTACAGTAACAGAATATTGATTCAGTTGAATCAGTCTGTGAAATCTTGCAGATAGGAGCACCGGAGGACACAGAGGCACATTATTTTTTTCAGATCACCTCTCTCATGCACTGCTGTCAGGATATAGCGACCGTTTTATAAAAAAATAACTTTTTTTTAATCATATTTGCTCCATTTCTACCCACTGCAGCTTTAACAGTCAGTATATAGTCTAGATATAGAAAACACCACCATCCAATGACTGTCTCTGGTGGCTCTGCACTTTGGAGTGCTTCTCCTGAAATGCTTAGCTCTAATTATCCCTTAGAGGACCACAAATAATCATTACTTACAGAAGTGTAAGCCCCTTCGCTCCATGATTCACTCCGATACCTTCCAGGGTGATAATGTTCCTATCCACAAGCCACAAGCTGTTTGTCACAACCTGTTATTTGGACTTTTACTGAGTTTATACTTGTATCCAAGGAGGCGGTTTCCACGGTTTCAGTCATCATGAAGTCAGAGAACCCAGGTGGTCAAACAGAATCACGGCTGAATACTGACTGCAGCGTCAGAATGAAAAGCATAAAACTTACACTGGAATATATGTGGAAAAAAGGTGAACTAAGGTGATAAAGAACCAAAGGTGCTTCGTCTGTCTGTTAAAGGTTTAAAGGTCTTATTGATAACATTTTTATATAGACAAAATATATAAAAAAAATAATAATAATAATACATCGACAGAGCTTTTAGAAAGGTTCAGAGACAAAGTATGACTTTTCCTTAAAAGAAAATATATTATGATTGTGAATTAATCATTTTTAACATTTTGGCGGGTCCAAAATGAATGTTTTGTTTATCTCTGTGGAAGATATCTGACGTTTGGTTCCCACTTCTAACAAGGCTTGTGAGCCAATAGTATAACGCCGTTGGTATCATGTGGTGGAATCATGTGTGATCAGCGCTGCCTAGTTTGACTGTTTGATCGAAGTTTGCAAGTGATTGACAGCTGCCTCCGTTGAATTAACAGCCAATAGGAACGCTCTCTCTCCAAAGTCTCCCGTCACAGGAGGTGCAGAAGTCTAGTTATCTCTCAGAACACTTTTTTTAATGGAATTTTTGCTCAATGATGCCAAAAATATTCAGCCTCCTGCAGGTTCAAACCACAATCTACCATCATTTATATTATTTTAAAGGAGATTAATGAGACATGAAATATGAGTTGTCACCTCATGTTCCTGTGCAAACATGTACAGTCAAGCTCATCTACGTAGATTCAGTTCTTTAAAGCAGTCCTCACCACTAGCTGTCAATCTCATTGTAAACCCGTAAAAGAGAGATTCACACACCAATGTTCCCATAAATGTGAACAGGCACTATGTTTATCAACCTTCTAAGAATAGAAGTACTGTGGTTAAACATGTGAATACTCTGCTCCAATAAGATGCTTCATAAACATTGGTCCTGCAGAGACCTTGTGTGTCATCCTCAATCCCAGATGGGAGCTATCAAGTGGCTGCTCGCAACAGATTGTTGTATGGCAGCGGATCCATAGTCCATGTCCTTTGCACCTGCTCGGGTTACTCTGCTAATTCAATTTTCCTCTCGGATCTTCCACGTGTTTGTGCCCTGACATTCACAAGGCCTCGTATCCTACATAAGCAGTGGTTGGGCTGAGAGCCAAGGTAGGAGAGGTTGGGTGGGGGGGGGTGCAGTCTTCCATTTTTTCCCTGCAAACAGCGTGGCAGAGTAGCATACCGATCTATTAATATTAAATCAAGCAGGAAATACAATCTGCTCACCCACTGTTCTCCATCTGGGGTCAGGAGATTAGCAGGAACCAGGAGAATAAAATACATACACAAGCAAACACCGAGATATACACACACACACACACACACACACACACACACACAAACAAACACAAGCTTATTGAAGTGTCCCTGGATCATAGTTTTTTTTTTTTTTCAAAGTTGGCGTGGGACTCCTGGTGAGTTGGCAGCACTTCATGGCTTTTGGCACACGGATCCTTCGTTTACATCACACTTACAAGGGGGAATGATCAATGGCCACAGAAAACAATGCAAGGAGCTGAAATTTTCCATTCTCTAAACATGTCTGGGAAGCCTGCACTGTTATTTGTTTGTCTGCCAGCTGAGAGCCGTGTTCCTGAAGGGAAAAGCACTGTTTGTTCTACACGTCCACAGAAACGAATGCATTCGCTTCACTGTACATCCTAAAAAGAAGCCACATCCGGATTAATCAGATCCTCCTGGGTTTGAAATGTGACTCAGTCATTTTACGATTGTGGTTTTCCTGCTTTGCCGTCGTCATGCCCCATTCCTCTAATGCAATTATCATCGAACTGGCAAATAACAAACCAGTGTAGACTTGAGTGGCAGGTCTGTCACGATAACGTAAATACATGCTCCAACGAAAAAACGTAATCCTTCATCCAGTGTGGGTTGTGCAGTGATACCATCAGTTCCATCACTGGAATTGGCATTTCATCTTGGAGAGTAGTGCAGACTGTTTCCGCTATGGACAAGCTCCCACTTAAGCCCACTCCAGGAGCTCAGACAGATCCGTGGGTGATGGAAACAAGTGAAACGATGTTTTGGAAAATGTAATGCCTTTCATGTGCTTGTATTAATTGTTGAAAGGTCTCATTTTTACGTACACAAAAAAACATCCACAGAGCTTTTAGAAAGGTGCCGAGTGAAAGTTTGGCCTTTCCTAAAAGAAACAGCATGATTGTGAATTAATCATTTAAAAAAGTTTGACGTTTCCAAAATGAATGTGTTTATCTTAGGGCTGTCAAAGTTAACGTGATAATAACGCGTTAATGCAGATTATTTTGTAACGCCACTAATTGTTTGAGGTTGTAGCGGCCATTTGCGTAAAGCAAGCATATTTGCCTACTGCCATGTTGATAAGAGTATTAAATACTTGACAGATCTCCCTTTAAGGTACATTTTGAACGGATCAAAAATGTGCGATTAGTCGCGATTAATCATGGACAATCATGCGATTAATCACAATTAAATATTTTAATCAATTGACAGCCCTAGTTTATCTCCGTGGAAGATATCTTACGTTTGGTTCCCACTTCTGACAAGGCTTGTGAGCCAATAGTATAACGACGTTGGTATCACGTGGTATCTCCGTGTCATCAGCGATAAGGTCGTCTTGACTTTAAGTGCCTGGCAACCACTTGTTGTGAAGTGAATGCAATGGAATGGGGGAGGGAGAATGCGAAATCTAGTGGCTGAATGTTATCACTGTTATCAATAGCACCTTAAATAATAATGTTTAGTTTACATGTAAGTGATAATACTGTGAGATAACATCTGTGACAAAGTTCAATTGCAGGATAGAAGCTCACCAGGGATTGTAAACCGCTTGATAAAGTCTGTGCTTTACTGTGTTACTACTGTAACCTCTGACCCTTAGGCCTACAGCCTCTGTCTTTGCTGTAACTTAATCTGGATTCTTGTCTTCCACCTCTCTTGCAGGCTACATTGCATCATCTAACGTAGCCTGCAGAGAAATTCTAGTGAGCCATACCATTTACAAGTGTATTCTTATCCCCAGTACAGTACGTCGAAAATAGCATCTCAAATGTGCCTACTCACTGCTGAACAGACTAGCTGACAACATCTTTAAAGAGACTTTTTAATGTTTGATCACGTCATCTGTCTGAGTGAAATTCCTACACGAGCGGAGCCAGATTTTACTGTGGCAAAATAAATAATTGATTGTTGTCATCTGAATCATAGATGAAGTATCTGCTCAATAGCGTGACTTTTGCTCTGGTTGGCAGGCAGCAGGAAATAAACAAGTGCTAATGGGATACTGATAGATCCCATACATACAGGGGGGCAGACTGGAGCGACTACATCTGAATGAACAACACTTTCACTTCCTATTTACTCTCTATATTTACTGTGCTAGGCACCATCTTGACCAGCCCCTTATTTTGACACACCAGACAAAAATTGGCATTCTTCCTCAATCAGAAGGAACAAAAGTCCCTTCTAGTATTGATTTAGGTCACGGCTTCCGGAGGAAAAAACATTTGTTTCTTGGACTTCTGCTATTTCCATCAACACAGCCACTTATTAAATACTCAGGGAACAACATGTCCAGAAACTTGGACTGTTTTTACACAACTGTAATGAAACCGACTATTAAGTCAGGAATGTAACTGCATATTAAGCTCATTTAAACACAGAAATTGATGTGACATTGCTGCTGTGAAATAATCAAAGGAATAGTTTGACATTTTGGGAAATACACTTATTTACTTAAAAGAGAAGATTGGCACCACTCTTATCTCGCGAGAGTTCGCAATCTGCACGTTACCTTCTAGACACGACCAGGAAACAGCTAGCGTGGCTCTGTAAAATGTAAAAATGTCACGTTTTGGTTTTGTAGTTATAACCACAACTTTACATTTATCCATTTAGTTTTTTGTACAGATTAAACAAACAAAGTATAACGTGTTAATAAGTGAGTTTAAGAGGTGACGGTGCATTTCAAGTCTTGATGGTAAGCTAAGCTAGCTCTAGCCTCATGTTTAGCAGACAGACATGAGAGTAATAACCCCAATTGAATAAAAAAGAGCAATTTGGCAATATGGCACAATAAAGCACATGATCAGCCGTAAACATTGCTCTGCACTGGCTGTACCATTGCTTTCCTATAGGGGAGAGCGCTCAAAATTGCCACCGAGCGCTCAAAGTTCAAATTATTTCAACTTTGACCTCCATTGCTGCTGACCTTTCAAAGCACAACCAATGAGATAACAGCTACGACTGTTTGTTGTTGTTTAGAAACAGTGAAGTAGCTTCCTTGCGCATTTTTTTGATGAATTATCATACCTGCGCTGCGCTACGCCTGTGCACCGCTCTGCACCCTACCTCGCGGTAAGTGAAGAGCAAATTTCTTATCATGTGACAGCAAGAGAAGTTGGTATAGAAACATTATTCTAATGGTATTGATCGAGTGTCAGCAGTAACCTATCTCATACATAAAGGATCTTTCCCACAGACCACGACCACTGTGCACCACTGTGCTCTGAAACCCATTATATCCAATGGCTTGCGCCGCCACGGAAGCTTTTTCTGTGAAAGGCAGTAAAACACTATGGTGAGTGTGTCCTGCTTTCTCTTGACTAATGATAGTACTTTAAAATAACCAAATGCACCTTTAAATGGCAGTCAACAAGATGAGCTTGTGAGGAGATGTGCAAAGCTGCAGTCACCTTTCAAGTCAAGAGTTTTGGCATTTTGAAAAAGCCAAATCTGGCAGAGGTCTCATTCACATTCTTTCCTCCCTCTCTGTTTATCTGCGTCATGGTTTATCTGTTCTCTCCCTTTCAAACAATTACACCCAATCTCTCTCCCATGCGTGACTCCATTAAACACAAGTAATGTGTTCATTCAAATTAAAGTAAACACAAGATAGCACGGGTCTTGGTTATTCAATAAAGAATCAACAGATCAAGTCAGAAACAGCCGGAGGCTCTGTGCTGTGATGTGAAGTGATCATTTTAAAAGCAGTAGTTTGACACATTTTGGGGCATCAACTTATTTGTTTTGTTGATGAGAAGATTAATACCACTCTCATGTCTATACGTTAAATATACAGCCAGTAGCCTACCAGCTCCTCTAAAGCTCACAATGAGTAACACCTTTTTTATCATGTTTGTATTTAGATAAATATCAAATGTAAAATTGACAAGATGTGGGTTGTGTTTTCTTGTGAGTAATGTGCTGTAGCGGTTCCGTGGGTAAGCTCAGGTAATTGCCTGCTGGCTCCAGCTCCATATGAGAGAAAGTGGTATCAATCCTCAGATCTAACTCTTGGCAAGAAACCAAATAACCGTATTTCCCATAATGCCGAATTGTTTCTTTACAGTAGTTAATCTACATTCAAAGAGTTGAGCATTAATCAAATTCTGTAAATTTCACCCCTTGCTAAAACTTAAAAAAAAAAAAAAGGTGTGTAGCCTATGTTAAGTTTTATTAAATAAAAACAAAATTACTGCACATATGAAATAGCTTTCTGATGGACTGCACTGCTAACAAAGTCCCTTTCTACCTTCCTGCAGTACACAAGGGAGCTTGTTTTCAGCCCCACGAGGCCAAGGTCATGGATTCATCCTTGGCCCACAAATAAATTCCTGTTTTTGTTTCAGGCCTCTATCTTTCCCCGTTCAGATACTGTATCTTAGGAGACAGATTACATGGAGAAAACATTCCCACGCAAACAGAGAAACAAACATCACGTCTACATGCTGGAAATATTTTTCTTAGGATGATATAATATGCATTATTTGGGCCTTTGCCCTGCTTTTAAATATGAATTTGTTTGACACATTTTATTATTTTTATACATAGAAATGACTAATGAAATATGTCTCAAATGTTTCCCCAAATGTATAGACACACATTACCTTTTCTGCTGTGGCTGTCAAGTCCTTAATCCAGAGTATCAAACAGAGTTAACTACTATATGACAGAATAAATGATCAAGCACTCACACAGAGCAGCCTCTCCAAAAGAGAGTGAAAAGACGAAAACTTTATTTTATGTGGTCGATGTCCTTTTAGCACTCTCTGCAAACATTAGTTAACCAATAACAGGGATGAAATGAACAACAGAAAACATTGCCACAGATCCAAATTCAATACAAGCAGCACAGACTGTCTGCAAACACGTGTTAACCAATGAGAAGCTGGGTAGGAAAATCCATTTGGCTCGTTACACTTTAAAAGTATGGTAAACTATTCTGACATGTCACATGAAGAAGCCGTGTGGCTATCCAGTTCATCATTTCATAACACGTCTGGAGATCAGATGTAGCAGAACATCAAGAAATAAAAGGAGAAATTTGACGTGACCTTTGTACCGGAGGTTAGCAAGAGTACTGCATGCTTGTTTAAAGAGGACCTATTATGCTCAGGTTCATACTTGTATTTTGGGTTTTCTACTAGAGCATGTTTGCATGCTTTAATGTTCAAAAAGTGCTTTATGCTGCATTCACAGGAGATCAGGTGTTGCGGCGTTTCTCCGTAGGGTTTTGCGGAGGTCTGGGAAAGTCACTTTAATGGCCAATTAACTGCGACAATTAACATCTTTCATTTCCTTATGGTGTACAGTTCTGGATCGTGTTTTTTTTGGCTACCACTGTGGCCACCGCAGCCACAGCCCAAATGCAGTACCCTCATTCAAAATGAATGGAAAAACCACACTGATTTCGTGTGAATGCAGACCTACTTTTCTCATACCGTCTGTGCTACAGCACCTCTTTTCACCCTCTGTCTGAAACGCTCTGTTTGAGCTTGTGCCGCCTCCCCCTCCCGAAAAGCCCAGTCTGCTCTGATTGGTCAGCTGGCCCACTGTTGTGATTGGTTAGCCGAACCAAACTCTTCGGACTCTGCTCAAGCTCCGCTCTATCTAGCTATGTTTGAGGGCGTGCCAAACTAGCCGGTAGACAGGTATTATGCAAATGTGTTACTTGGTGACATCACCACGTTAAGGAAGAAAAGGCAGAATTTCAAGCAGTTTCAGGCAGTTCAGGAGCCGTGTTTCTGTGGGGGAGAGTAACTTTGGCGTGGACTTAGGGCTTTGTAAATTTGCAGACCTTTTACATGAAAAAACTATACAACATACTAAAGGAAAGAGGAGGAAGCACAAAAGTATAATAGCTCTTTGAATTGGCTTGTATTGTGACAGATATTTTGTCGGATTTGGATGCTTTGTACAATTACTAGCATATATGTCTAATCAAGATTTTGTGCAAAACCTAGCATATTAGTCTCTTAAATGGGTATGTAAATTCATACATTTAATCTATGGTATCTACTACAGTATTTTGCATGCAGTATATTGAACTTTTCATGCACGGAAAGGTGAATATGCATTTTTGCTACTGAATGGGAAGACATTTTCAAAAAGTCTGTTTCAAAAGTCAAAGTTTTCTAAAAATATATGAATACACACCAGTCATATTACTCATTCTTTCATCAAACTGAGCATGAGGCCTTAGAGCAATAGCATATGCTAATTATCATGGCATTTTCTAAATGGTAAATAATTTACCTCCAGGCCATAACTACACATAACCCACAAAGCAAAGCAGCGAAGCATGATGCTACATGGATAGGTCACGCAGACCACATGTTAACCAGAGTGGGTTTCTATAACAGTTCAGAATTGCTGAATGAAACCCCTCAAACCACCATCATTTTAAAAAATTGGCAATTTTTGGTGTTTTATTTACGGTAGGAACAGTATCACATGATATACTTCCTGCCTTGCCAGACCAGAGGCAGGGAAAGATTGCGTGTTTGCAGACACAAGATTGCTAAGACGATTATGGGCTCGATCCATCATGTGATAAAGTAGAGCCTGGGGGAAACCTATAGGCTTAGATTGCTGCAGTCTGCTGCTTAATGAGGTGGCAACAACAGGAAGTCCCATTAGAATGGAAACAGGAATAGTGTTGTACATTAGCTCAATAGCAGCACAATACGTATAGTTTGAATAGAGGGTGTAGGAAAAATAATATGTTATAATAAACCCAGAAGAATAAGCAACACAACAGAATATATTTGAAATATATAGTACATTCTGAAATATGTTGTATTCTATAAAACAGCATATGGTGCCACAAACAGCAAATTCAAAAAGAGCTCATGAGTCAACGTGGGAAACGGCACCGAACTAGTCGTCACCCAGTCTCCTCTAGATGTGTCAATGTATTTATCAACTCACACTTTCGCACCCTCACTAGACTCTCTGTCTCTGTCACTCATGCGAACACTACCAAACACACGCACACACCCTCTTTCACATCCTCGTGTGTGTGTGTATGTGTGTGCACGTACTTGATGTTTGAAATGCTGCAAAGCTTTAGAGGTGTTTGCAAGTAAGAGGATGTGGAAAAACAGCAGACAGGTTGTCGCCAGTACTGCACATACACTGCTGATAAAAGACAAGTGATTAGCCTATTGTCAAGATATTGTCTATAAATTATAATCCGATTCACTTAGAGGATTTATTGCTTTTGTTTCTTCATGTGAAAATGTCAAAACTGAGAAGTGAGTCAGCATGACCTCTTCAATTATATAAAAGACCGCGATACATTACGGAACCTCCGACGTTCACTGACCTTTTAATATCATTTGCTATTATCATTTCCCGTTATCAGCCCCGGTGAAGGAATGAAGAAATTGAGTCCTACGTTTACTCACTGAGGTTGGCGGTAATCTCAGTTTGCTGTGACCTGCAGTTCACCTGTGTTCACCGTGTAGAGCTGTATGTAACCATGACAGTGGTCTTGTAGCCCTGAGTCAAGCTCGGCTGTCTTAAACCGTGAGGTGTGAACCACTGTGTGCCCCTGTTAATGGACAAGTCCTCATGAGGGGCTTTACGTAGAATAGTCCACTGATGTGGTAATGATTAATGTGAGTGCAAGTAGCTTTCACAAGCACAGAGAACAGATCCAAATCCTGGAAGATGAAGTAATATCCATCCATTTTTCTTGTTATTTTTTCTGTTTGCATCACTGGGTGTATAAAATACAATAAATATAAAAATAAAAATAAAAACAATAATAATATTAATAATAATAATAACAGTAATAATACTAACAATAACAATAATAATAATAATAATAATAATGATTGGAAGTACATGTAAATATATTATCCATTTTGTGGCTGAACAAATTCATGACCTTATTGAAATAGAAAGTATATTTCCACAAAATAAATGAGGAAATCCAACTATAAATAAAAAAAAATCCACATCAAATGAGGAACATTCACCAGGAAAAACAGGAAGATAAATTTATATAAAAAGAAAATCAAATGATTCTGGGAACTGCCTTACTTTTTTTATGTAAAGTAGTTCCCAGTATCATAGTAAAACATGTGTTTATGATACATTTACATTCAGGTTTCTCTTCCTCAGCAATCACAGGTGTTTTTGATAAAAGACAAACACAATCATTGCTTTGAGAGTGGAAGACAGAGTGGGTTCTTAATGTCACCTCTGCTTTACACTAGTTTCACTGAGGAAGGATGTTTCCTGTTTTTGCGAGCAACACACCCCATGACAGTGCTTTTGCATTAGCACAAAACCTCCGCCTGTATATATGGTTATAAAAAGCCTTATCTGAATAAGGAAGATTGGTAGGCCTACAAAAACAGTATCTTCACCCAGCAGTTGCAACTACAGTATATTAGCTAATGAGTTAACATCCCAGTCATTTAGAAGGATTTACATCATCCAATGTGATATGTCAGACAACAGTGGTAAGAATTTAATAAAACCTGAAGATGTAATTTGTTTTGTGAAGTGTGCTTAATCTCACCAACATAGCGTGACATTTGCAATATTCATTACAGAAAACCAATACCCACAAACCCCCATGTTTCACATGTTACATCCTGTTCTGGTTTCTTCTTCTCCCCACCACATCTCACATACTTCAGATAAACCACCTGCCTACTGTATAATCCACGTCTCCCAGTATAGAAAAGAACACAAGGATGCTTCACATGCAATTAATATTACTAGTAGGCAAGGTAGCATTTTTATTTGCTGAATTTACTGTCATTTTGTTGATATTACTTTCTATTTATATATCCGAGCAGCAAGACAGGAAAATGTGGTTATGTGTCGCGTGTGTGGGTCTGATGTGGCTGAGACGTCACATCCTGTTTGTGAGGTTGAATTATATTGCACTGGAGCAGAAGAATGCAAAAGTACAATTTGTTCTTTGCATCTTTCGCCGTTCCAGCTTAAAATATATATAAACTGGAAAAAGAAAGTTCGGAAACTTGTGTTTGGTGGATTATTTCTCCATTGTTACAATGCTAATTGGCATTGTATTTTACATGGTTGGAAAGCCTGTTTATTTACCTTCACAATGATGTCCAACTTGTAAGGATCATGCATTTGTGGGATGAGCAGCACAGCTGATTATGTGGGGAGCGCCCAAGAAAAAATTGCCAAAATGCTCTGCCAATGGTAAACAGTGTATTCTCCTGTTGGTGTTGACTCTTGTTTTGAGTTGTTTGGTGGATTGGATGATTGAACTCTCTATCAATAACAAGGAACAAACAAGACATATTGGCAATTTGACACTTTATTAATTTAATACACCGTCAGGAGCCTCAGTAGCGGTGGAAGATCCATACGCAGCCACAACAGCCTGGCACCTCCTCCTCATGCTGGTCACCAACCTGGTCACACGTTGCTGTGGGATGGCGTTCCATTCCTCATTGTATTGTATTGCATTGTAACAACAGAGAAAAAATCCATCAAACATAAGTTTCCAAACTTTTTTTTCCCAGTATATATACACTGTATATATATATATAAACCATTTACTGCTCATAAACCATACAATAAAGTGTTACTGTATACTGTATAGTGTGAAAAAGTCAAAACTTTAAACACACAAAAAGTGTGTGTGCGCAAAGACTAAACTAGCGGTTAACACCAGTGTCTGAATATCAGACATCAATAGCACAAAGTAACCTGAGCTCTGTCACTTGATCACCATGTGACTGATCTGAGGCAGTTGCAGACAATAATACCCTACTCACAGAGGAACTTGAGGGAGCCACAGCTGCCGGGTCACAGAGACGGGGTGAAAGATGGTGTGAGAGTTTAGATATGGAGGCGTGCTGAGAGAGATAGAGCGCTGGTGTGAAAACAACGAGTGAGCCATTTGCTCGCATGTTGTTAATGCCTGTATTCAATGATATTTTATGGCCACAAAAACAAGCTATAAACGCAAGGCTGACACATTATCACTTTTTAAGTTGCTTATTTACATATCAAGCAGATAGAAAACATTAGCTTTCATTTAGAGTTGTGTGTTTCTAGCCACCTGATGAAGTCCAATATTACCTCTAGTTTTAGCTCTGTTTTGGTCTCCACCAACTCCTGAGGCAAATATCTGTCTCTTGAGCAGCGTTCCACGGTGACCACTATCGACTTCATTAACTTTGTCTGCTGTTTGATGCTGGGAAGATAGTATACAGCAGATTTATCAGAGCTTTTTTGCTGAACAGCAAAACAACTGCGAACGAAATCAACACTGATGAGAGCTGCGAGAGTCAACCAAAACAGCGCAGTTGCAGCCCGTTACACCAAAACAATGAGCTGAAAGCTGCTAAAACGCTTTGTAAGGCTGAAGAGACATGGTGATAATTCTCTGTGTGTTTTTCACTACAAGGAATACCTTCACATTCGTCATTGTTATCAAGACAGAAAATCGAGGATCCAACAGTGCAAATGGCCTGATGCAGATGACGGAGGAATCAGAAAGCAAATAGAGTAAACAGAGTATACGAAGATGTGGTGACCATAGAATATTCAGGGCATTTCAGACTACAACATTCACAATCTTTACACATAAATTTGTAATTAACTACTTTTGTTACTCCGACCTCAAACATAGTACAGCAAAGGTTAAAACAATCTCTCTGAATACTTACATTTGAGATGCCTCCTGTTCTCCATTGATAGCAGTGTGCTTTTATTTGTACAGTTCAGGCTATATGGACTGGCATGACTCCCGAATGAATTCACATGACACATGGTCTGTTCAGTTAAGATACACCCTTCTTTATTATCCCTATCACTTTATTCTTTGTTATAATCCACGTCAGCGCATGCATCATATTTGTGGAGTAGTACTTAACCACACAGTAGCTCTTTCTTTTCATTTCTGCTGCTGGTGATAGAAAAATGGGTGAAGCCTTTCTACAACCTCCTCAAGAGGTGTATGTGTTCAGGTGTATCATTACCCATCATTGTATTTCATGTTATTAAATTTCCTAAAAGATATGGAGAACTTGAAGAAAGTTTTTTTGCTAAAATGTCTATATTTATATTCTTCATGTTACTTTTTTATAGCATTTACAACTTTGTGCGCGGTAGCATTGACTTCCCCACAGCTGGCAGAGGCTCAGGGGGGCGAAGGCAAACAAAGAAGCTCGAGCTCGCACCATTGGCCGTCTGTCAGCAGATGTTATGATCCTGTGTAGACGTGGAGGAAGGGATGTGTGGCTGCAGGTGGCTTACTGACAGTCCTTGTGCGTATGTATGTGTGTGTGTGTGCATGAGTGAGATACTTATCCATCCACCTAATCACATTTCTCAGAGCCTGGCTTGGTTCATTTCATGACATAAAATACAGTACATACATTGATCAAGTTAATCTAGATTAGTTATATCATACGTACTATGGAAGATCATGACTGTCATGAAAAGACAAAAAAAAAAATTGAAAAGTTAGATATGATAGAAATAAAAACAAAATACCAATGCCAGTTGAGTCTATTCTAGCAAGTACACATTTTGACGTACCATGAGCATTTTTAAGTCACATTAGGTCAAAAACAAGACTAAGAGTCTGCAGCCATGCTAGCGGCTCTGTGACGTTGTACGTGAGCGGTTGCTGAGAGGTGCTTTGAGCAAAATGCTAACTTTAGCATGCTAACCATAAACTGTATATAAGTGGACGTAGTCAACATGAGGTCACCCGTTGGTTTGTGGACTGACGTTTTGAAGCCTTGAGTTCGGCATTTTGGCTGTGGCCATCTTGGTTATTTGCAACCAGAAGTGACACGAGAGGGTGGAGCTAAGTACAACCGAACTCTGAATAAGACATTTTTAGGCGACCAAAATGTTACAATTAACTTTTATGAACTGAAAACACACTGTGAAAGGGTTAAAGTTGTAAGATGAAAACACAGACAACTCCCAGACTGGACAACGCCGTGGTAGCCACCTGTCAATCTTTATCGCTTTATTATCTATTAGACTCTAAATGGGATCATAATTTACTAAATGAACATCATGCTGTATTGAAGAAGACTTGAAACTAGCGACTGAGACCATGAAGTCCTGTTTACAATGTTTACTTTTCAAGTGAGAAGTAGGGTCATTTTCTCATAGACAATCAGATTTCTTTTTGCAACCAGAGGAGTCGCCCCCTGCTGGCTATTAGAAAGATACTGACACACACGACAATGCTAATGTACTAAAGTTTAGCAGGTGTAATGTTTACCATGCTCACCATCTTAGTTTAGCATCTTAGCATGCTAACATTTGGTAATTAGCACTAAACACAAAGTGCAGCTGAGGCTGACGGGAATCCGTTTCACAAGGATTTGGTAATAAAGGACAAATTAAAAGTTTGACCTGATGGTGGCGCTAGATGAAGTCAAGTGTTCACCCTGACAATTAATCCCAAAATAGACATAAATGTCTGTACAAATGAAAATTACAATCAATCCAGTATTTTAAAAAATGTACCTCATGGTGGGGGAATAATCGGGGGTCACCAAAGTCAGTAGTATTTATAACATTTTATGGCAATCCATCCAATACCGACTGACTGACAGCCATATCGCTATTTCATAAGTTTGACTTGCTATCATTTTGATATACTATGATTATTTTTTTTCTTAATCATGAATAACTCTTTATTTATATTTTCCAGGCTGAAATGAACTTCCATAGTTTACAGCACATGTTGATGCCTTACATTATTAGGCGTTAACTCTACTTCCCCAGGTAAGGAATCAAGCACTGCCAGAGAATAGCTGGAAAAATATGAAGATTTTGTCTTAATATAAATTAGATCCGAGTGTGGAACCAAGGACTAACTAAGATGTAGTTTTTCACAACAGCAGATACCGAAGAATATCAAAACCAGAAAATGCCAACCAACAAAGGCTTGAAACCAAAGCAGGGGAAAAACTGCTCTAAAGCGTCACAGACGCTTTTCTTTCTCGTCATAAGTGATTTGGAGGAAGTAACTTTGAGGGCAAAACTATTGCATCAAAGTGAAGATTGCAGGATGTTGGTACTACTTCTCACTACCAGCCCACAAGGGAATGACCACATTAAACCGGTCTACATGCTGAATTTTAAGGTTACACGAATGACGGTTGAAATGTCACTCTTGGGGTGTTTCCATTCAAACTGAAGCTAGGTCAGTACAAAAATTCCCCTGCGGCATTTCATTGAAATTTCAGCAAGTTCAGGACGGCAACTCCCTCAATACATTTCCAAAGAACTTCTTATTTCCTCGGGGCACACGAATCATCAATGAACCAAACTCACAACCCTGTGCCAGTCAGTTTCACCGGCTCCTGTGTGTGTAAGTAGAGAAAACTCTTCATTTCAGGCACTGTGTATAGATACGTATACTAGACATGTAAGCATTGGCACATGCCAGATCTAGTCAAGGGAACATGAATTTTACAAATTTCCTGTCCAAATATGAAAAACATATGTATGCACATGTCTATATATAAATAAAACTATATATTTTAAAATGTTTCAAAAGTAACCCCCCTTATTTAGCGTTTCTAAGCAGTCTACAAATACGTAACAACCGTTTATAACACACTATGATATATACATATACATATAAAAGTGTATATTATTAATGTATTTGTCAACAACTTATAACTGAAGCATCTGTAACGGATAAAGAATGAATGACAGTATAACACTGTTGCAATATACCCTCACCGGCCACTTTATTAGGTACACCATGCTAGTACCGACTCGACTGGTCTTCTGCTGCTGTAGCCAATCTGCTTCAAGGTTGGACGTGTTGTGCGTTCAGAGATGCTATTCTGCATACCTTGGTTGTAACGAGTGGTTATTTGAGTTATTGTTGCCTTTCTATCATCTCGAACCACTCTGCCCATTCTCCTCTGACATCAACAAGGCATTTTCGTCCACACAACTGCCGCTCACTGGATATTGTCTCTTTTTCGGACTATTCTCTGTAAACCCTAGAGATGGTTGTGTGTGAAAATCCCAGTAGATCATCAGTTTTTGAAATACTCAGACCAGCCCTTCTGGCACCAACAACCATGCCACATTCAAAGTCACTTAAATCCCCTTTCTTCCCCATTCTGATGCTCGGTTTGAACTTCAGCAAGTCGTCTTCACCACGTCTAGATGCCTAAATGCATTGAGTTGCTGCCATGTGATTGGCTGATTAGCTATTTGTGTTGACAAGCAATTGAACAGGTGTGCCTAATAAAGTGGCCGGTGAGTGTATGTCTTCATATGTTGGACAGATATCAAAGATAAACATTTCTATTTTATTCATTCATTCCATTTACGTATTTATAAATACTTAATCAATCCATTAATGAATGTGTGTCATCAGTCATTCATTAACTGTTGATACACCAGTTACGAATGTGTCAATTGTTGACAGACATAAATAAATACTTCTCTCATATCAGCTTACACCTACATTATGTAAGTGATAATGTACAGCATATCGCACTGTCAGGGTTTATTTCACAACAATGACCCGCTAGCTGTACATTATCCCGCTTATTACATAGCTACTTACTTAAAAAAGAGTCCGACATCAGAAATGCGCCCATAGCAACGATCTGTTATAAAGAAATAACAGGCCGTAGAACGCCGTCAAATCAGAATCGAGTATTAAACAAAGCCGTGTAATAAAGTGTGTTATAAATCTGTCATTAAGTGTTTGTACTGTATACTGCTTAAACAGTAAATGCTAAATAAGAGAAGATGAAATTCGGCGTTTCCCTTGGAGAGCATAGTTTTACATGGTTATTTTGTAAGATATGTTGATCTTGTAGGTGTAGCTACAAGATCAAGTGTCCATTACAACTACTGTATATAGCAGGTTGTTTCTTAAACAAGACCGTGTGGCTTTCCTCCCAATGACTGTCAATATTACTGTCAATCTGGAAAATGTCAGAATGGTGAAATTGAGGTTTGTAGGCAGCATAAATTAAAGGGTGTAAAGAACCGACGTGTACTTCTCTGGGTTGACCCTGACTAGAGGCTGAAGTAGGGATGTAGTTGATAAATAATACTCTCGGGTTTCTTTGTGAGAAACAAGTTTAGACATTTACATATCTGGACCAGTGACTGTTCTGATATTTCATCAAAGGCCTTTTTCTGAAAACCTCAACATTTGCATTGTGAAAATGATCATGCAAACACATCGTGAATGAACGTTTTGTATGTGGGAGATTGCCATCAATGACTGATAAGGCCTTGAAGGAAATACAGTTTTTACACTGGTTCAGATGTACACCATCCAACATGCTCAACTGTAAACCCTATTAACCGTTTCTACGAGTGAGCAACCGAGGATGCATGCCGGATAACTACCAAGTTCAGCCTCAAATTAGTTTACATATTTTTTGTAAGACTCCAATACAGCTATAATAGATCTGACATGTCTGATAACTTTGGAGTTCATAGAGGTTGTAAAGGGTGCAGTGATACGGAGAGCCAGGAGCCATCCATCTAATCAAATTCCAGCAGCGGTCTCCACCTCACAAGACCCGTGCTGCTTTGGCACAGCTGCAGGCCCTCTGGCTGAGACATCTAATACCACTAGTTCAAAAACACCAGAGAGGAAAAGAAATGCAGCCTGCTGCAAAACTGTACTGGTTCTCATGGAAATACTGCCTGGATCTCAGTACTTTGATCTGCTCCCTTCTGAGTGTGGTACAGGTAGAGAAAGTAGGTTATTTTTCTTATTCTAAACTTGACTCAAACAGTTGATGTTTACAAAGCGTGTACAGATCTGATGCTGCCTTGGACATGGGCCCAAATGAAACCTGACAAGTATCGCTAAAAAGGTGTCTGCACACCACGCTCTCCTGAGAACACAGCAACTTTTCGGATACAAAGGACTCAAAGAAAACTAATGGAAATGATCCTCTTACCGATTTTTCAGTTTATTTGGGATCAAACTAGAACCTGGTTACAATGTTCACCTCTAGAGCTAGCTTTTATCAGAAACACACAAAAAAAATCTAATCTTAGTGGAGGCCACGTGTTGACAAAATGGTAAATCTCCCATGGCGGGAGGTAAAAATAAGTGCTTTTTGTTTTCGAGAGGGACTGGAGCCAGATTGGCATTCACACCCTTCAGTCCCAACACAGGAGAAGAGAGTCTCACAATTTAAACAGGATGTCTGAAAACCTATCTATATAATAAATATAAATACATCTGAGGTTTTCTACAGATTGTGAAAAGGACATGACAAAAATAGCTTTGTTTTCAAACTCAATGCACTCGCATAAATAAAGTTAATTAATTACAATAGTCATAATAAACCTTAAGCTTTACAAAAACCAAAGTATGCTTTGGCCCTTTGAAATGTAAGGCTTGGGCCTTTAAAACTAGTTCTCTTCTCCTCACAGTAGACGCACGTTGACACACCGATGAGAAGACATACGTATCACTCCATGCATCGCATTACATGAATCATAAGTACAATCTAAAGATGTGTCAGAAGGTGACATTGAGATATTATGAAATTTCTTTGGGGTTACAACTTAACACAGTTCTGATTCATCTAATTGGTTTTGTAGTCAACAGCTGATTGGCTCAAAGTTTATAGCTCTGCCTTTGTTTAACTTCATGAGTGAAAAAAACCTGATGACGCTTCCTTTAAAACCTCATTCCCAAACACAATTTTTCTTCACTGCAAAATATTATGATACATCATTATGAAAATAACACAAGTCTGTATGTCAAGAGCAAAAGGTCATTTATAGAAGAAATGTCACTAAATTAGAAAAAATTGTCCATTTTATAATGTGTGAAGCTGCTAAATGTGCTGGTAGAGAAACAAAAATATTGCCCCAGTTAGATAGTCCAACCTTTTCCATATTTAATAATTCATTGATGGCTTCTTCCTGAGAAAAAGAAGAAAAAAAATAAGGAAATGGAGGAAGAAAACAGAATCTACAGGGTGTGATGGAAAACGTAGGTCAAAGAATATTATTTAATGCAGACAAAAGTCATTTAAAGTCCCAGCCGTAGTTTATAAATATGTAGCCTGACAGGCTGTGGAAGAAGAGGAGGATGAGGAGGAGGAGGAGGAGGAGGAGGAGGAGGAGGAAGAAGAGAAGGGGGGTCGTTCCTATCAGCAGTAGCCAGAAGCAGAGAAGCCAGACCGAGAGAGAAAGATCTGGAGCTGCACCTCTCTGCGATGAGTTGATGAGGTGGAAAGCAGGAGGAGAGAGCGAAAAGGAAACAGCCGTCACTCCATGATGGTTCGGTAAATGACGGGCTCGATGAAGTCCTCTCTGTACCGAGAGTTGATGACCCGTTGCCTTTTGGTGTTCTCTTTGACGTCGCCCTGCGAGAAGAGCTCGAAACGCATGTCTGACGCCACCGACTGAGGAACAAACATCAGAAACAGAAATTAGTGCTTGCTTTAAAAAAAATGTGTTTTATGTCACACCTTGCACATTTCATAACGCGTTCTCTTAACATAAAAGGTTCAGTGGCCTTCTGATATAATGGAGGATTGTACGTTACCATTCGTGACTTGACTCGTTTGGGCAGATTCTCATCTAGAGCGTAGATGTCTTCTCGCTTTACGGTCATTTGTGATCCATCCTCAAACTCCACCTGAATGTACACACACATGTAGAAAGTGAAACCATTAATATACATACAGTATAATGTGCATGATAATTCCTTTCACCACCATGTATTTTCATGACTGTTGCTTTAAATAGTTACGTTGTTATATGGCAATTTAAGCACTTTACTCACATGCTGCAATAAATCACTATAAAGCGGCAGTAGGCAGTGTATTTTTGTCATAATTGGGCAAAAATTCCATAATAACCTTTCATTATATTGTAATTCAAGTGTTCTGAGTCTTCTGAGTAAGTCTTTAACTGGGTGGTAAAACGACAATAATATGCAGGCTGTTGTGTCACGTCATCATTGCTCTCTCCACCAAACATAATTAGAGGAGAAACTGCATAATTGGGCCAAAAGCACTTCACTTTAAGACATCACATATTGATGAGCAAAATTATTCATTTTTAATGAGTCACAACATTTTTACTTTCCACCACACAAGACCACATTTTGAGGTAGAGAAACATAACTCTCTGATGTGGTAACCGAGTAAGCCTTTTCAATACAGTCTATCCATGTCAGTGCCAGTAAGACAGAAAGGGGTTTACCAGGTACATAGGGATGGAGTGCGACGTCATGAACTTGGCTCCGTATAACAACCCATCTGTCCATCGCACTTTAACAGCATCACCTTTGGTGGGTGGACCGAGCCGGACGCAGTCGCGGTTCTGAAAAGAGAGCAAATGTTGAACGCCGTGTATCAGAAGAGGGAGCTTAGATTATATCAGCTTATAAATGTTGTCTCGCAAAGTTTAACATCTTTTCACTTGACAGTAAACAATGATTGGAAGCAGGTCTATTAACCTCGATGTCCTCTGGGAAGAGGTTGTCGCTGTAGGAGCCGTCGTCGAACACAACCTCGTAGAAGGTGGCCGTGGTCAGCTCCACCACCTCGCTGTGGTAGTAACGACCGTTTTTGTTTTTACAGATCACCCTCTGCTTGACTGCCAGCTCGCGCATGGACGCCTTGTTGCGCTGGGGGACAGAAACTGAGCGTTACACTTGAAAGCTTATCACTCCACAGCGCTTTACTGCCACATGAAAGATAAGTGGTTGTTAGTGCAAAATAAACAGCACGAGTCTATAACGATAACTCAGCTAGGATTACTCTACTGTAATGATTAAAACAATATTTGGTCAATAATGTGTACCCAGGGAATTATATTGCTCTCTGCTTTATGGTACAATATACATTTGAGCAATATGGCTTACTATTTACACAAACGAGCCCAGACTTGCAGTCAATTATCTCAATACCACAGCAGCAAAGAAGAAACCTTCGCAGTTCATTTGCATTCCGTGAGCATTAATTTTGTCGCCTCATATCTCTTGACAGGACCAAACAGATGTCTGTCTCCTCCAATTAGTGAATCAAAGCAGCATGAACATGTACAAAAGTAAGAATCCCTGCGGTGGTTTGAGAGTTTAGAAAAAAAGTCTTCCAAGTATCACTGTGCTGCAGGGCCGATTAAACCAGCGCAGGAAGTTAACATGCAAGGCTAATTAGACCGTCTTCACAAAAGATCCTCTTTGTCAAAAATCTACAATAACACAGAGAGATTTTAGCACCAAGTTAGGCGCATTTATCCATCTTATGAAATGTGGGGGAAAAAGATTTATGTTCAAATTAAAATGTGACTGGAAATGATACATTATGTCACATTCTGGAAAGCACAAAAACAACAACACAGTTCTTAACAGTAGTGTAAACAAGCTTCAATTCTGACAGTAAAAATGATTTATAACCTTATTGCATACTTGTAAATATACAAATTATATAAAGCTTAATTAAGCTAGGCCTGCTGATTATGCCACTTTCCTGCAGTAGAAAATCACTGTACTTTGATTCAGTGGAAGGAAACTTGCTTTACAAAGAGGAAGTGAGAAAAATACCACTTACTACGTTATTTCAACATAATGACATTTGTGAAATAGAACAGCTGGCAGAAAAATACACTCTCAAAAGTTAAGATAGAGTAAACTTGTCTTCTTCATCTAATTTCTTCAACTGCAGCTCAAAATTAGGGATGGGTACCGACACCTGGTATTAAACGAGCACCGGTGCAAAATTAATAAAGACCAAAGTATTGATAAGCTCCAACGTTCGCTCCTCCAACTACACACACAAACACACGGAGCGAAGTCAGCAAACAGCAGAGCAGAGAGACGGCGGTGGGGACAGTGAAGTAAACCAGGTGAAGTGAAGTTAACTTCGACAACTACGCTTGTTACTGTACTTTATCATTACACCTGTTAAACAAGCAGAAACATGATGATAACATGTAGAAAAACGATATTTCAATCTGCTCTGTCCGCAGTCTCTCATCTACCGACGCCAGCTGTGCTACAGCTCGGCTAATAGCGAATCGTTACAAACCAAGCTAAAACAAAAGCAGTCGGTATGTAGTCCAACTGTTTAGCCTAGTTTGCTACGTATCTTAAAATTCTTGTAAACTGATGAGCAGAGGGAGGAGGACAGAGGACAGGAGGAATAACTGATACTGACTGATGTCTGTGTTTTTCATTCTTTATAAACTTTACTCAGGAATATTATTTATTTTATTGACATACCAGATTATTTCCCAGTAAGATATTATTGAGTTTATATAGTGATTTGATGTTGTAAACATTACTGTTGCTGCTCTATAAACATTTAGCTATATTTAAAATATAAATAAATTCTAATCTTGTTCTGAATTAATTATTCTTTTAAATAATATATTAAAAAGCTAAATGAAAAAGAACTGATAAGAGTATCGATAAGAGTACTAGTATCAATAAAATCCTAACAATACCCATCCCTACTCAAAACAGAGAAAAGTACAGATTTTTCAGATTACCTCTCAGCTAAACAACCTAATTCAAGCAAAGCGGTGAGATCAGACACAGAGCAACATGTCTCATGTGATTGGCTTTTTGTTTCTTCTAGCAGAGAAATGCTCCAGCTGATCCCTTCTACTCACAAAAAAACAAAAACAAAATCCAATCACAGCTTCCCATGATAGCATATAAAATGATGTGACCTTTCACACCTAATTCATTACTATTGGCCTGACTGAGATTCCATTAGGTTACCTCAGGTATGACGGGCGATTTGTGTCTGTGGCAGGTGATGAAGACAATGAACGGCCAGTCATCCGGGTGCATGAGCATACCAGCTGCCTGAGCGCAGGTGGGGTGAAACGCCGTCGAGCAGCGCCCGTGGGAGCACTGGACACAGCAGCCATTCACCTCCCTCTTCATCCGTTTCCTGCAGTATGAACACTTCTACCAGGGCGACAAAGACAAGCGTGGAGGGGGGGGGGTCAACAGCGGTCAAGAGGAAAAGTTACAAGTGGCGGGTTAAAGCAGAGGAAGTGCAGGGGAAGGAAAGGAGGAGAAAGGAAACAAGCCAAGCAGGGAGGATGAGAGGAGAGAAAAAAAAAAGCTGTCAAAAGGAGTAAAAGGCAGGCAGACCCAGACACGAACTGGAACACAGATATGTTAAGAGGGAAATTACACAACTTCCTTCTGATAATTTAATGTGGTTATGACATCATATGTACTTATTTAGAAGTAAATCCACTGAGATCAAGACCCGTAACAATGGAGACAAGGCCGACCATTGTGAACCAAGTCCAACATTATTCCCAGTCTGTTTGTGCATGACTCACACACACACACACACACACACACACACACACACACACACACACACACACACACACACACACACACACACACACACACACACACACACACACACACACACACACACACACACACACACACACACACACACACACACACACACACACAGTCTGCCTTTCACATAATTTCCAAGTAAAAACTCTGTGTATTATGACGTCTTTTTTTTTTTTTTTTAAATCAAATGTGGTCAAACTGTCATAGCTCCATTGCGTAGTTAAAACAACATATATTATTCAGAAACATGCGGGGCAGATTGAGAAGTGAAACTGAGTAAGGACAGCCATCAGGCGCCACAGCAGTTTCGGTGAAATGCGTGTCCTCAGTGAGAACCACAAACAGATGTCTTCACTGTACAACTCAGTTTACCAAGAACCTAATCTGTGTATGGATCAAAAATACTTGGCGGTGGAATAATAGTCCCGACTCACAATGCCATCAATAGGCATCATGATAATATACGACAATGAATTTTCATATCAGAACATTTTTGAATAAGAGAAACTCAGCAACGAGGCAGGGCAACTACAGTTTGATTTCAAGTATTACCTTCATGTCTACAGCTACAAAACAGGTCTCCGGATTAGAGTTGTTGTATGTGCCAATAAAAGATTTCAACATACAGTTGTTGCGTCCGATACTGCCCAAAATTCGGGAACAGGTATCGCCGATTACGCCAGTCTATGCACTGATCTGATACCATCTTTTATTAACCCAGAAAAAAATCAACTTGTTTAACTAATAATTGAATCTAACATCTCTACTCCTGATCGAAGTAAGGCAGTTAGACCAAAACGTACAGCAGGCCGCTGTAACTGTGGTGAGTCTTACCAGTTTGAACCGTGGCAGTGGGATTGCAGAGAGGTCAATGGGGCCTCGCTCAGTGATGTTGACAAAGCGAGCTTCCAGCACAGTGATGGCACACAGCACATGAACCCACCTGGGTGAAAGGCAAACATGAAGAGGATTTAAGACAAACAATTCAATGTCCAGGGTGCAATGTTCCTAGAAACGTTAGAGCACATATTAAACAATGTGGTTACACAATTAAACATTAAACATTTAATTATTATGGTTAGACATTAACTTGTCTTTGGGGCTACAAGTTAATGTCTACACATGATCCATAAAAAACTATTACAACAACTTGTACTACTACATTTATTTTCTAAATAGAAGAACAAAAGCTATAATATTGGACTGGGATTATAACAAATTGACAAATACATATTTAGGGATGAAATTATTGATAAATCTTATAATATTAAGATTGTGTTCAGTTCAAGGATTAATAAATGTGCCAAAAATATCCCCATATAAAACTACGTCACTTGATCAAATGTTTTTTAACTTGAGCATGAAAGACACTGACTTCATCTGAAATCGCATACTATGCACTACATACCCAATAGGTGTACGATCGTTCAACATACTTTTCTGTGAATAAACAGTGGTGTGTATATTTCTGGACGCAGTGAGCAGTAACTTACGTCATCACTTCCTGAGAGCCTCCTTGTGGGTTGGATACACATAACCGTGGTAACCCTCGCCAACCTCATGTGACCAAAATGACGGTTTGTGAGAATCAAAGTCTGAACTATTTTAAAATATAAATATTACGCCTAGCAAAGTGGAATCTTATACTTACAGTTAAATTGAAGCATTATTGATGTTACAGAGCTGTCCCTCAACATCCGTTATGAATGTTGTCGTCACTACCGCATTGCATTGTGTGATATTTATGCCGCTGTAGTGCCCAGCGTTGCATACTGTAATATTTCACTGGAAATAGTATGCAATTCACGTACTACTGGTTTCATACTAAGGTTTAGGACATACTAAAATATCTCACATACTGCTTTAGCGTACTAAATAGCATGTTAGTATGGAATTTCGGACGCAACCAAGTATTTACATTGGAAAAAGTAGCTTGACAAAATCTTGTTGTTATAAACTAAACAATGTGGTTTAAAATAACCGGTCACGGGTGATTTTAAAAAAACAATGTTGTTAACTGATATCCACGTGCTCAATAAGTGGTTAGATGAACACCAATTATTCAAAATCCAGCACATTAAAGAAAAGTAGTTTATTGTGGTTCCAGATACTAACTGCTAAATGAATGATATAGTGGATTAGTCTGCATAAAAATAGGAAGTCCCACGCTGTCATAAGCCATTTGTGATAGTTGGTCGACAGGAAAACGTTGCTTCTAACGAAACCTGTTTCCTGCCTTTAAACTGACATACACTTACTGTGCTCTACACTGAGCGATAAAGTGTAACCACAGGCTGAGGGTGTGTAACAACCGCACACATCTACTGTGCATGTTTGCATTTAAAAAAAACATTTAGCTTGAAGGGCTTGATCCACCAGATGGATGTTAGCAGTAACAGACTGAAGAAACAGACTTAAAGTGGTCAAAAGGAGAGTGGATGGTAGGCACGGGTAGCAATCTGTTGTGTACCAACTAGTCCGACTATGTCTGGGCTGTTTTGTAAACATCATAAATCCTTCTCGAGCACTTTTTCTTGCCTTTACTTACGTTCACAAGTTTATGACTGTCACCACGAAGACATTCAATTAAAAAAGGGAGACAAGCTTTTCTTAGAAAAGAAAATGTGGCACTGGGTCAGCTGAAAAGGGTTTTCTTTAAAGAAGAAGCAACGGCACTTTAACATCCTAGAAACACTCGGTGCTGCCCTCATGCTGCACGAGTGGGTGTAAATAAAAAGTCCAAACAATAACCACCTTACTGTCTGTCCCATAAAACCAGACTCCCTACCAATCTTCCCTATAACTAATAACTCTTTGGTTTCCACATAAGACTTGACCTCTCACTGTCTAATGTCCAGTAAATCCTATTTCAAAAGGAAACTGTGTGCTGGTATTACTTACTTGTCATTGTTGGCTCTCTGAAGAGCACCGCCTCTCAAGGAGCACAGACAGCAGTCCTGGAGGAGGAAAAACACACAACAATGTGTTATTTTAACTCTGGCATCTGACTCCTTTATCTTCATCACATCTAAATCCTGATGCTTTGGATACATGATGTTCTACTCTGTATTATTCATATCTTAAACTGGGGATAACACAGTCTCTCCTCTACTGGATCACATGGATAGGTATCAGCTATATAAAGCTCAATCTATTGCTAATCCTTTGTTTCTCACAAATCCACTGCATACCTGGTGCAGCAGCTGTCAGGAACGCCTGAATGCACTTTCTTAAAACCTTCTAAGGGATAACAACACTGCGAGTCAGTGAAAGGCAGAGTGGCAATAATAAATAAACTGAGGCTGTCAGGTTCAGTAAAGAGGACGCTGTCAGGGAGTGAAGTGAACCGACCAGGTCTGGACTAAAAGCAGTCACTTTGCCTAATGTGATCAAAGTTCCCCTCACCTCTAAAGTGCTGCTTTTGACTGACAACTTCCTTATGTCCTGTATTATTTAAATCCTGTTCCTGCCACAGCATTTCTAGTCAAACACACCTTTCTCTAATGATATTCCACAAATCACTATGGGAAAATACTAGGGCTGTCCTCGCCCAAAGACATTCTTAGTCGACTAACACTAGTACGATTTTGTCGACTAATCGATTAGTCAGATTAGACAGATCTGTAAAACTGAGTTCCTACACAAAGAATCACACAAAAGCACCACTTTAACTCTTGTGTTTACCAGAGATGTGCGCATAAGTTTCTTGGAAATAAGTTATTCAGCATGAAAAAGCATAAAACACAACTAATCAACTAAAAAAATCTTAGTCTAAGAGCGGGCAGCCCTAGAAAATATACTGAATATTACAGGAATCCCTTAAAAGATGGTCAGTTAGCTCAGTACAGTAATAAGGGGAAGAAAACACTTGATGGGTGCATCCTGAGCCCCCATGTTTGTTAATAACATCATGAATGGCTAGAACTCCTTAAAGAAAATCCACACAGCATTCAATGGTCTAATATTTCAATAAAGTAAATGACTATAATCCTTAATATAATTATATATGTAAAAATACTTTAACAGGAACAGTGTGAAGCCAAAGTCCTTTGACGTGTCACAGTGAATTATAAAGTGAAGCATTGCCCACTGGTGGTCAAAGGCGTTTGTGCCACAGTTGGACCACATTCCTGACATTTTTCACAACAATCTATTGTTCTGAGGAAACAGGAATGCTGAAAGCAGCGGGAATTTAAAGATAAAAACAAATTCCCCAAACAATAACACACAAGGGAAGTGAACACTCTCACTGTCTCAGAGACAAGGACGCTGTAACATAGAGAGACAAGTTTAGATGAACTGTGACAAATGCTGCTGTGGTTGTCAATTATATTAAACTATTAGTTCAGTAAAGGTACATAATGGTTTGTATTGTGCTTTTAGGTAAAAGAAGGACTGACATAATATGGTGCACATGGACATACATTTTTTTGATGTTTGATGTACAGCAACATGGGACTGCAGTAAAGGAAAGACGCCATCATGATACGCACAATGGTTTCAACTGTAGCAGCAGCAATTCACTTCAAATTAAAAAATGCCCAGCATAGGATCGGATAATTAAAGTTGATCTTATGTTATTACATACTGGTGACAATGACTGTCAACCACTGGCACTGGTCCTTCATCTGAGGAAGAGAGCTGTGAATACAGCTGTTTCTTCAATATTAAACTCTTAATGTTGCACCATGTTCCACCGTGTGGTTTTCACTCTGAACTGTCCCTAGACCAACTGTTTTCACTATTTAGGACCTTTAATTGGAAAAACAAACACCTGCAGACATGACACATGTGAGGCCAGTGCATTCAATTTCATTGTTAAGAAAATGTATTTATTTTTACTGATACATAAATCAAACATTGGTGCACTAATCCCATTTCTCCAGGATTTTCCAACCAATTTTCTCACTGTGCTCACTGTTGATGATAATCCGTGACGCTGGACTTCCTGATAGTGAAACTGCCTTGCTGATATTATTGAACATTCACCAAATGTTCTATAATAAAAGGCAGCTTGTTGGAGGGATACGGCTACTCTGCGGCTGTATTTTTTTACTTTGTCTGGTATCAGTATGATGAGCAACTCAAATAATTTGAATTAAAATAAAGATGATCTATTATAGGTAGCCCAATTAACTAACCTCTGTGATGGCCCCAGCGTCACAGCGGGCGCACAGCCAGTCGTCTAGCTCTGCTTCATCCCCAGACACACCGTAGCAACCTGAACAGGAACAGAAAAGATCATGTCACACATTCACATGCTTCATTTGACAGGAGGCTTATTATTAGTCATATTTGGCTGGTTAAGAGAATTGGGGGGGGAAATAAACAAATAAGTGATCACGCTATAGAACGACCAAGCCAGGCTAGAGGAAAATAAAATAAAATAAATTATGAAAACTAAAATAAGAAAACATTGCAAATTAAACTAAAGTAATAGCACTTCATCCAGCAAAATAATTAATTTCAGAAAGGCTCTGTGTGTAAATGCTGTTTAAGAGCTCTTAGCACTACTGGCTGAATAATTTAGTGTGGCACATGTGTGTTTGTATATTTATCCATAATCATCTTTAGTGATGTCTGTTTTTGATATAACTGTGTAACAGTAGTTTTAAGAATAACCACTAACTGGTGGTTTCCTAAAGAATAAAAATAGATCTGAATACAATGTAAGTAAGATATGTTTTATTTAACAATCCCTGAAGTGTTCCTACCAATGCATACTTTAATAGTAACCTGTTCATCACAGAAAAAGGGGCTTACTGGTATGTACGCGGACGCAGCACTGAGCACAGCTGACCAGCCGGCTGGTCCCGTCTTCCGCTATATGAGGGTGAGACAGCTGTGCCTCCCCGTTATCATTCGTCTTGCTAGACTGGGTGTTGAAACACATTTCAGGGATGAGTGGCTTGGACCACTGGCGGCCCCCAGGACGGTTCACCAACATCACGTCGGCACTCCCACTACTGGACTCAGACTTGAGGGGAAAAAAGAAACGCTTGTTATACATCTATCAGATGGATCCAAACCTCAGTTAGAACTGGATGACGTTCCAACCTGTTATGTTAATCAGTGTTAAATCAATGCACAACTATGTTAACATAATCCAAACATTACTATGGCAAATGAGACATTTGTTTCATTTAGAACTTTAATCTTTTAGAGATATTTAACTTGGCAAAACTATTTTAAAATAATATACATATAACTTGTTGTTGCAAATAAGCAACAACAATTAAAAAGAAATCTCACATCCTAGCTCTTTCTACAACAGATATTAAAACAAACATCAGCCATAATTTAAGTAAAGCGATAATAAAGACATCTGTGTTTGACTTTAGCTTTGATATTGGGGTGGCGATTCACGTAAGAATCAAGATTCTGCAACAATTCACAACTTCCGAAAAACTATTTTTAAAAAACTTTTTTTTCTACAAAAGAACCTAGATATATATCTACACACCAAGAAAAGCGTTATTGTGTGATTTGTTGAAAAATCACACAAAATACCCGTTTTACAGTGTTATTTTGTGTACAATTTATTTTTGAAATTGGCTTGTGAGAAATAAAAAGGCAGCTAGCCTAAATCTACCAATTTTATTTATGCAAACTCATTATTCTTGAAGTCACTGAGAATTGAGAAAACCTTTTTTTTTTTTCAAATATACAAACTACATAATCTTATACACACACACTTTACTTTGATTTCATGCCATAATTTGCCATACCGCCTTTATGAGCGCACAACAGACTGGAGTAGATACTGAAATTGGCACCCCTGTACTGAAATGAGAATCAATTTTGAATTGAATCCTGTCCCCAAGTAACGAAATTTAATTGAATTGTAAAATAGCGAACGATTCACACCCCTATTTGATAACATCAAAAAGATTGTATTATCTGGTCCCAGTTCATCAACACTGAAAAATCATTGCACCACACAGTCCATCACTCATTTTCTCTGAAATGGCTGGATTTCCATAAATGACAACAGTGTATGAAATGCTGATAACCACGACTGTCCACTCAATATAGATGCAAAACGATGGTAATAAAAACATTAAGTAACAGAACTAACTTCATAAGAGCGTAACATGCTTGTAGTCGTTACCTGATGGTAGGTGTGGAAGATCAGGCAGATGGAGCAGTAGGGGGCCTGCTGGCCCATGTTCTTGTTGTACTTCCTCTCTGCCTGAGGGTTATATGGCCGACACTGCCACAGCTGGGCTAGCGGCTTTGCCCAGTCCTCCTTCTCCTCTTGATCAAACTCCTCATCTATGAACTCATCTACAGATAGAATGATGGCATGAAGGACAGAGACACAAGTGTGAATGAAGGAGGAAGATGGTGGAGAGAAAGAGATTTAAGTCATGAAAAGTTCACAAGAAAAAAGAAAATGGAAAGAAAAGTTAATTAGAACAAGCACTAAAATTATTACTATAAATATGGTGTTTGGTAAACTGGCACCACACAACATTATGCAGATGACGTAAACAACTGCGTACCGTCGTCACTGTTCGCCTCTCTGATTAGAGGGTGATGACGGGGCAGCTTACAGAGCTGAGCCTGCTGCTGTTGCTTCTTCACAACTGACTTGCAGTACGACTGCTCTTCTGACACCTGCTGGAGCAAGAAATGTATAGCAAGACAAAACAGGAATTATCCTGCATCTGTATCGATGGGCAATAACATCAGTTGTCATGAAGTCAATTATGAGACATATTGGGAGCTCTGTACTGGTATGCATACCATTTTCCAGATAAACATTGGGTCCATAGATCCCTTTGAGAATTTGCTCACAGCTATAGTAACTACTTACGTAATGATTCTGAGCGATCGGCTTCACCTCATCATGGACTGGTTTCCTGACGGGAATGGTGTCATTCAGGACGACAATGCCACTATCCACAAGTGGGGCTTGGTTACTCTGCAGTTTGAACAGCATGAATAACATTTAACAGGGCAGACTTTGGAAATAATGCCTGATAAAATGTATTCTGCCACCAAGATTAGCTGTGTTATTAGAATTAGTAATAATGCTGTAGTAGTATGCAAACATCATGCAAAGAAAATGCACCAGTACAGAGCCACCAAAAAGTCTTTTTTGTTAGAACCTACATGCACAACAGTATTATGAAGCAAAGACACACCTTTATGAGCACTAAATATAAACTTAACAAGTGATATGCTCAGAGTGAAAGCAAGCTACTTTAGATAGTTTGGTGTTACGTTCACAAAAAGATAATGCATGCTGCAATAGAACCTAACCTGTGCTCAAACATGCGTGTGCCACAGTGAACAAGACTAACATTTTTACTAGGGCTGTCAAAGTGATAAGGCAAATTTGTTTTAATGCCACTTATTTCTTTAACGCAATTTGGGAAAGCTAGAGTGAAGATACTGGCATCATATGAAACTAGAAAACCCAGGGAATCCATTGGTACCACCCATGTCATACTACCTTGTCGCAAAGGCGGCTAAATAACTTTGAACTTTACTGAAAAATTTTGGCGAAGGAAAAACTGGCATGGCCATTATCAAAGGGGTTTCTTGACCTCTGACCTCAAGATATTTTAATGAAAATGGGTTCTATGGGTACCCACGAGTCTCCCCTTTACACACATGCCCACTTTATGATAATCCGTTTGGGGCAAGTCATAGTCAACTCAGCACACTGACACACTGACAGCTGTTGTTGCCTGTTGGGCTTCAGTTTGCCATGTTATGATTGAGCATATTTTTGTATGCGAGGGTTTCTGGACAATATTTGTCATTGTCTTGTGTTTTTAATTGATTTCCAGTAGTAAATATATACGTACATTTGCATAAAGCTAGCATATTTGTCCACTCCCAGGTTGATAAGATTATTAAATACTCGACAAATCTCCCTTTAAGGTACATTTTGAACAGATACAAAATGTGCGATTAATCTGCGATTGATTGAAATTAATTATGGACAATCATGCAATTAATCGCGATTAAATATTTTAATCGATTGACAGCCCTAATTTTAACATTACATTTCACTTGTTGCATCTTTGGTATGAGCGTTCTGTCATGCATCTTCTATTAAAAAAATATCAAAGTAAAAAAACAAACAAACTGACCTTTCGCTTGTTGATCTTGGGGGCCTCCGTCTCTGTTTTACTCAACTCTCTGAGTGGCGTTTGAGTCGGAGAGGCAGCAGACTTGCTGGTGGGCTCAACTTCAGGCTTCTCCTCTTCAGCCTGATCCTCAACAGGCGTTGGTATTTCAGGTTTGTCCTCCTTTTGGTCCAGCTCTTCAAGGCTCTCCGCTTCCGATTCAATCGGTGCCGCTCTGGTAAGAATAATCTTTAATTCCGGCTGTGGCGAGGGCTGTGGCGAAGGCTGTGGCGAGGGCTGTGGCGAGGGCTGAACCTGCGTGTGTGACGGTGTACAGGTTTTGTGCTGGAGATGACGGGGTAGATGCTCTTTGGCATAGCTGTGCACCTGCAGCTGTGTGTGGGGCTGCTGCTGCTGCTGCTTTTCTAGAGTGTAGCTGTGCACTTGAAGAGCGTCTTTTGGACTCAGAGTCCTGTGGAAGAGCAGGCTGGCTACCCCCATTTTGCGGGCAGGCTGAGCGGTGGCTTCTGTCCACGAAGGCAGCGTTGAAACCGATAGATGTCCGTTTCTGGGCTTGGACTGAGACGAGATCGCAGGTGCGCGAGTCTTGGTATAATGTGGGGTACGGCTTACATCACTGTTACTTTGGGTCAGGCCTCTGTGAAACGGATCCAATAAAGTGAGCTTGGTTGGGGTGACAACCAACTTTGGTGGGCCTGTAAATTAAATCAGAGGTCTCTGTTTAGGATGTGAGGATGAAAAATGCACTTTCAAACATTATTAGAGGCTTAGCTGCCTGACAGGAAACTAGAAGATAATGCACAGGTGATGATACCTTTACTTCTCTTGCCATCTTGTGACGTAAAACGTGGAGGCAAAAGACTTAGCCTGGGACGCTTCCCATACTGCACCACATCTTCCTCATCTTCATCCTTGGGAACAACCTCCTCAGGCACCTCCAGACACACTCGGTGTCTCTTGGTCTCAATCCTCTGTGTAGCTCTGAGGACCAAACAGAGACACAGGGAAGAGGATTTAAAACAGTAGAGAATAGGATACCATTTTTCTTTTCTGTTGCTGTAAAATGAAACCTTGACAAATGTTAATACTAGAATTTAATACGACTTTTTCAATATCATTGCCAATTAGGGCTGGGACGATACACCTATCTCCCGATTCGATACTATCACGATACCTGGGTGCTGATTCAATATGTACTGCGATTTTTAAGTATTGCGATTCGATTTTAGTTAACTTTTTAACACTAGACCATGGAAAAAAGTTGAATCATACAATTCCAGGGACTTTTAATTTGGAAAATATCTAAATGAATACAGTAAGAATGTTTGATTTTTTAGCATGTATGTAGTCAGAGATGTCCTGAAGTCAAATATATCAGTCCTTGTCAGGCATTATTCATTAAAAAATTTCCAGCAACCCCAAAATCAAGGAATAAAGACAATTCCCTCACAAATTAGTGGTATTTCCTTTTCAATTTATAAGGGACATGTAATGTTTTATACTTCTGGTGACTTTAAGCCAATTAGTCTTATTTCCTTATATGTATTTTGTATCTGCAGTTTCCTTTGTTAACACCTTATTTTGAAAACCGGATGTAGTCACACGTGTATACTTCCGCTAACTTCGCCAAGTCCGTCGCTAGCTCTCCCGTACCAAAACATTCTACTGTATAAACCATTTGAACAACAACGCATCTACACAAGGGTGTTCTTTTCTGTAGTAAGTGACCCACCCCTTCCGCTCTCCATCCTCCCCGCAGCTCTCCATGGAGTTACTGTTACTGTTGTCATTATAGGTATCCCCCAGGAACTCCTTCGCCTCTGGGGTGGGCCGCGTGTGGTCAATGGGCGACACATCGCGCCCTGCCAGCCACTGTTCATAGCGATCTGGCTGGTATTTCTTGACAAATACATCCATGGAAATCTTCACCATGTCTTTACGGCATGAGCACTAAAAGAAAGAAGAGCACAAAAAGACTGCGAGTCAAATGGCGAATGTTACGGTTGACATTGTTGCATGTATTTCTATAAACATATAGTTGATTATACTGTATGAATGTATACGTTTACATTATTTCCAGCAAGATAAAAATCTGATTCAAATAAGGTTAAGTATGGTTTTCTATGCCGTCATTTGGCAGTCCTCACCAAAACTGCTTGCTTGCCGTACTCAATCCATCGCTCTGTGGCAAAGTTGGTGGATTCTGCACAGTTGAAGCCGTGGTTGAAACCAGCATGATAGGCATAGGGGAAAGTTACCATGAACTCACCAGCCCTCTGAGTAATCTTAGGGAGAGGTACAAAAAAAAGATTAAGTAACTGCAGTTTATACATTTGACTTGTTCAGTGGGTATGAAGAAAAGACCCTCTGTTTGAAATACAAACAAACAAATACTCTATTCATACCTTGTCAAACGGAATACCATACTTCTTCAGTATAGAGGGAGAGATGAGAGTCATCTTGTGCCTCAAAAAGGCCTCACAATTTTGGGAACTACCAGGAAAGAACCCTAGAAGAAGACAGAGCAGACAGAAGTTATGCTATGTTCACACTACCAGCGACAAAAGCAACAAAACGGCCAGCATGGCCGGCAACATTGACGCCGGGTCTCTGTTAAAGCGTTGCTCAAGCGCTCGTTGACGTAGTTATGTCTTTAAATAGCACCGGGGATTGGCTAACGGCATATTTTTCGACGGAACAGAACAGAACAGAACAGAGTGAAACAAAAACACGCTTCCCTGCGTCATTTGAGAACTGAAAAAAAATTGAGACCAGCTCAACCTTATTTGTAGCGTGTCACGCCCGTCATGGAGCAACAAGTGTCGGGCGTCAGTTTGCAGCATCATGTCACCGGTTTCCAGAATGTTGCGGTGTCGCTCGTAGTGTGAACACAGCTTTAGAGACCATGATAGTGAACAGCATGCGTTTGTCTCTTACCTTTAGCCAAACGCTCCAATCTTTTCCCATGCTCTGGAGGAACACAGTACCTGCACACATTCAAATAAGTCTTCTTAGTCACAGTAAACTGATAGTATACATTTATGTATATACTATGCAGTGTGTTGTCAGATTATGTTGCATTACTACATTGAAAGAGAGTCAGAGCCACATTTTTCAACTCACTATACCACATTTATGAAAACAAAGCACTCTGGGATAGGCCTTCCTGCTGTATCAATGCTGAAGTGTCACTAATAGGAAATAGGAAGCCTGCCGTTTCTATGTAGAAGGGCCCTTATGTAAATGACACCCATTTCCATGTGGCAGAGAAGATTGTGTATCAACATCCAGATCTAACAGCACATATCCCTAACTGTGATTCCTCTGGGTTTCGATCAGAATTGGGAAATCACTATCAAAATATGTTTAGATTAATATAAGAATTATATAAGAGTGTGTAAGAATCAAGAGTTTTATTTCTGCATCTGATCAAGAAAAGAAGTTTGTGTCCTTACCATGATTTGGGTTCTCCGAAGTGCAAGTAGTTGATACTGTAGAGATCCATGTCCTCAGTGTGCCATGCAAAGGTGGTTTTCCACATGCCAAAATACAAGTAGGGTGTATTAACACCCTCAATAGTGATGCCGCTTTCACTTTCGACAGTATCCAAAATGGTGTCCAGATGGCAAATATTCCACTCCTTGATTTCCTGCAGGAGTAGAGCAGATAATACAAGATCAACAGATGAGACTTGAAGCAGTGATTAACAACACTATGATCAGTAATGTTAACAGCATCCCTTATGTATCAGGTCAACAGGTACACAGAAAGCAATCGGAAAACCCTTCAATATTGATGAATATTCACTAATGTCAACTCACGGGGCCATAAAGAGATCCATTAACATCTGCCCCATATATGGGAGGGTTAAATGTCACATTCTTCCAGTACTTCCTTTCCAGCTCCTCAAAGTCACCATAATGCGGACTACAGAACCTATAAAAAGGCATTAACAATATCTGATTAGTACCACGCCATAAATTAACTTTTACCATCAAAAGGTTAAAAATGCAGTTGTCATCATTCAATTGCAGATGTTATAGATTTTCTGATAAGTGAAGAAACTTAAATGTATTTCATTTCTGCACTTCTCACCGGTCACTGTTGGCAACCTTGCGAAACTCTCTCACGGTCATGGCCTTCCTCTGAATGTTGTATTGTGTGAAAAGGCCCGACTGGCCCGTCACCACCTGCTGAATGGGTGCAGGGATCACTAAATCGTCTATATCGTCATAAGAGTCTCTGGGTTTCCAGTCCTTTGGTGGGACAATCTTAGGAGGAAGAAAGTAGACAGTGAGTTATTCTGTTTTCGTAACACTGTTTATCAAAATTATTCACCAGCAAAACTTTGGAGGTATACATTTATTTATTTTTCAGACAAGCTGGTTTGTTCCATCACTCTACGTGTGCAAAATATCAAACAACAGATGCCCTTGTCTAAATAATTTTATAGAAAAAACATATACAGACATCACAATTGTCTGATAGCCGTCAGAAATGTGGCACTGATGCTTGTACCATTTCTAGTTTTTAATTTTACATTTGCTCACCATTATTTACTACCAATAAATATGATACCATAAAGATTACAATGGCTGCGAATATGGCCTGTGTGAACACATGCAGTGTGTCAGTACTTACTTTAGCCAGGCCTGCTTTATGTGCTCCCTGGGACTCGATATATGCAATGTAGCGGGTGAAGTTCTTGAATTCCTCAGGAGTGGGGTAAAAAGTCATGATCCCCTTGGAACCATGGTTTTGGGAAACCGCATCTGACGCCATCCCAAAACTCAATGGCAGCTCCTGCAGATTGTAAATGGAGAAATTGGGATTTTATGATGCAATATAAATATTGAGTATGTATTTCAGCTATTCCCTTATTCGTTTTCTACCTACAGCCAGACATTTTTAACTGGATCCTGCCTTTTTTGGTCTGCACCCCTATAGTTTATTAATTGAACAATTATCTATATTTAAATAATTACTTCTTACCTTATTACTACCACTTCTCAGCATTTTGTATTTACTTATTTAGACTGTGGTTATATGTTGTGTCTTAATGCACATATTTCTTATATTCTGATTTAAAAATTTTATTGTTACTTAAATTTCTCTACATATATTATCATTTTCGTCCATTTCTTTATGTTTATATAAGAGCACCTGTAACGTCCAAATTTCCACCCAGGAATCAATAAAGTATTTCTGATTCTGATTAAAACAATATTTAGCAAGTATCAATAATAATATAACATTTTGTATTTCTGCACATTTATTTCCAAGAGTACCCAAACTGCTTACTGATAGTATTAGCTAACATTTCAACATACCAACAGCTTGGTAACCTGCAGTGATAACTGCTTAATACATCTTTAAGTATATATATATATATATATATATATATATATATATATGTTTGTATATATTGTGGGTTGTATTGCATATACATATTGTATATTATAAATTGTATATTATAAATAATAATTTGCACATATATGAAAAGATAACAAATAGTCAATATGATTAAGATAAATATGCAAGTAATGAATTGGTATTGTGATTAGGTTGTATTATAAGTAATGAATTGGTATTCTGGATTGATAACAAATTTATATTTTGATAAGGATAATTATATCAGTAATTCATTTATATTTCTGTATGACACAGATTAAAGGTAATAATTATAGTTAGAATAATTATAAAAAATAATTATTAAAAAAAATTTAATTAGAGTATATGTATGGGTCAATAAGGAAGCTGGTTAATAATTAATAATTGACTTTTGGAGAAGGGCTGGGATTAAATAAGTTTATACTTCTTCTCACTCCTTTTTGAATATGTAAATCAAGGCATGAAGTGTTTGACAATTTATTTTTCTTACGCTTTTCATTGTATGTAAATACTACTTGTTTCTGACTGTCGACTTGTTGGTATGATCATTCTTTTTCTTTATTTAAAAAAAAATATTTTTTTATATTCTACATGTTCGAAATCAATTTTGAAATGAAATGAAAAAAATGAAATGAAATAATTGGTTTTATACACTGAACACTACTCCTACAATGTTATACTCTCAATATCTCTGGTTCTGAATAGTAGAGAGAGCATACTGTAGGCTATGGTGCGTGTTTGTATACGTTTCCTCGCTGTGGCGGGGACCAATCTAGCCTGGAAAGGACTGGGAGCATCTATAAGCAGCCCTGATTGGTCGCAGCCCGCGTCTCTTTAATTCGGCCCCAATGTGGAAGCACAGCAGCCAGCCAGCTAACGTTAGCACATTGTGCTAACTTGCTCAGGAAACATTGTATAATGCAATGACACAGAGCATTAGTTAGTGTGATAGCATACATGTTTTCACTAGTATTCAAGTGCAATAGTGCATGATTAGAGTGAACTTACCACTCAAACTTGTCTCAAAGGGAAAAAGTCATAAGACAAGCTAACATTAGCTAATTCACGTTAACACCGTGATGGGATCGGACTACTTCCTGCATTACAGAGATCACCATAGCTACGTAACGAGCTCATACGTTGGTGAGCCGTTAGCAAACTTAGAGACATATAGAGGATATAGAAAATATAGCTACCTTATTCCTATAAGCGACGTTTAAAAATTTGTTTGACAGACACACAAAGTGAAAGTACCATTCGTACCAAGTCAAGTGATATCTATTCCAGGAAATAGACTACACCCGTCCGTTAGCCAAGGCCTATAGAAAGAGGTTAGGTATTGGGATATGGGTATTACGCATGCGCAGTGTAGACCAGATTTTACTGCGCATGTGTGGTACCCCGTCGCTATGACATATTGATGACGCGTGTCCTCGCCTCTTTCTATAAGCCTTGCCGTTAGCATCGACGTTAGCAGTTCCTTAGCTATCAGATTAGCATTGTGAGTTTAAAGAAGCTAACATTCTGGAACGACCGTTGACGTAAACTCGACGTGCAAGTAGCGTTACTTACTGCTTCCTTTACGTGGATTCAGACGTTGTTCCGTTGCGTTGTAAAACACCTCGTAAATCAATAGATTAACAGCAGTCGCGAACATGAAAGAAGGAAGACAGCTTGCTAAACTAAGCCCCCCGTGAATAGATCACTATCCTCCATTACTCCACTTCTACGCATGCACACGCATCTCGGATTTTGTTTACCACAACACGCATGGGACACGCTCAGCCAATCAGAGGGCGGCTCTGATGGCGCGTCAGAGCATGATGGATTCAGAGCTCAGAGCCACGTCTAAAACACTAGAAATAGAATATATATTTAAAACAATTAAAATTAAAATGATTAAAACACTAGAAATAGAATATATATTTAAAACAATTAAAATTAAAATGATTAAAACACTAGAAATAGAATATATATTTAAAACAATTAAAATTAAAATGATTAAAACACTAGAAATAGAATATATATTAAAACAATTAAAATTAAAATGATTAAAACACTAGAAATAGAATATATATTAAAACAATTAAAATTAAAATGATTAAAACACTAGAAATAGAATATATATTAAAACAATTAAAATTAAAATGATTAAAACACTAGAAATAGAATATATATTAAAACAATTAAAATTAAAATGATTAAAACACTAGAAATAGAATATATATTTAAAACAATTAAAATTAAAATGATTAAAACACTAGAAATAGAATATATATTTAAAACAATTAAAATTAAAATGATTAAAACACTAGAAATAGAATATATATTTAAAACAATTAAAATTAAAATGATTAAAACACTAGAAATAGAATATATATTAAAACAAATTAAAATTAAAATTATTAAACACTAGAAATAAAATATATATATAATAAATATATAAAATTAAAATGAATAAAACACTAGTTTAAATCTTTTTGTAATGACTGTAAATGTTAACATAAATCAACCAATATATTGTCTAGAAAAATAGAATATATATTAAAAAAATTAAAATTAAAATGATTAAAACACTAGTTTAAATCTTTTTGTAATGACTGTAAATATTAACTTAAATTAACCAATATATTGTCTAGAAATAGAATATATATTTAAAAAATTAAAATTAAAATTATTAAAACACTAGTTTAAATTTAACCAATATATTGTCTAGAAATAGAATATATATATAAAAAATTAAATTAAAATTATTAAAACACTAGTTTAAATTTAACCAATATATTGTCTAGAAATAGAATATATATATATAAAAAATTAAAATGATTAAAACACTAGTTTAAATCTTTTTGTAATCTCTCTTCCCATATATCATTTAAAACCAAAGTGCAGCAACATAGACAATATATTGGTTAATTTAAGTTAATATTTACAGTCATTACAAAAAGATTTATAGAATAAATAGATAGAATATATATTTAAAAAATTTAAATTTAAATTATTAAAACACTAGTTTAAATCTTTTTGTAATGACTGTAAATATTAACTTAAATTAACCAATATATTATCTAGAAATAGAATATATATTTCAAAAATTAAAATTAAAATGATTACAACACTAGTTTAAATCTTTTTGTAATGACTGTAAATATTAACTTAAATTAACCAATATATTGTCTAGAAATAGAATATCTATTTAAAAAAATAAAATAAAAATTATTAAAACACTAATTAAAATCTTTTTGTAATGACTGTAAATATTAACTTAAATTAACCAATATATTGTCTAGAAATAGAATATATATTTAAAAAATTAAAATTAAAATGATTAAAACACTAGTTTAAATCTTTTTGTAATGACTGTAAATATTAACTTAAATTAACCAATATATTGTCTAGAAATAGAATATATATTTAAAAAATTTAAATTAAAGTGATTGAAACACTAGTTTAAATCTTTTTGTAATGACTGTAAATATGAACTTAAATTAACCAATATATGGTCTAAATATAGAATATATATTTTTTAAAAAAAATGATTAAAACACTAGTTTAAATCTTTTTATAACGACTGTAAATAATAACTTAAATTAACCAATAAATTGTCTATGTTGCTGCACTTTGGTTTTAAATTATATATGGGAAGAAAGATCTTCTAATATTAAGAAAATTACATGGTCCAACAAAAAGATGTCCAGGCTATTCAGAATTGAGCTTTGGTTGTTTCAAACATATTAATGTTTTAGTGATGCTTCAACTCAACCATCTATTTCTTACTGATCACAAGGTAATCAGTTAACCATTTACAATTTTGTAGCCTATCTCTGGCACTGACAGACAAAATTGAAATGACAATAGAGATAACAACGTCCATGTGGATTTTTGGGGGGAATTGATTAAATTAGGCAAATAAATGGCATTTATTTAAAATAGTTTGATAATCTTAAAATATTAATGTGGTTGTATCCTGCCTCAAACCATAACACTTACACCAACAGTTTCAGGCCTTATGAAATGATCACAATGAGGTAATAATCTCATCTACCTACTTTTTTATCTCTTTTTTTTTTAAATTCCTACATTTTTTGTGTGTAAATTGCGTTCATGTAATTACGGTGATGCTGTTATCAACACTGAATGAAGGAAAACAGACTATTACTGCAAACAAACAAACAAACAAACAAGTGAAATCACCCGTAGACTGTGAACATCGGTTTTATTTCATGCCAGGAAAGGCACATTCATACACTGAATTCAACTGTTTCGATAGGCTATAATGTTATATGCATCTACATTTAGGCAGTGCATATATTATGATTCCCGTGAATAAATGCAACAATAACATTAACACATCTTGTTAACCACAAAAAGATATAGCACACATGAGCACTGACAATTTGTATATGCACACTTTTAGCATAAGAGGAAGTACATGTGCACCCTGTTGTCCATACAGTTTTACTGACCAAAGGAGACATATGGTACATTGCATCAGCAGCACTTGTTGGTTTTTGGAAAGTCCATAGAGAATATATAGTGTTTTTGAGATGTCAGTGTCTAGTCAGTTTATGTCCACTCTGTTTCTCTCTATTTTGTATCAGTTGCATAAGACCAGTCATGTTGCATCAGCATCCTGTCAAAATGCATATATAACAGACCAGCATGGTCAGTACAAATGTTCCACTTTTTAGGGGACTTTGTCCTTTGGCTGACTCATATTTGATTTTAAGCTTTGGACTCCCACTCTCAAATCCACCAAAATCCACTGTTTGCTTCTCAAAAGAGTATCCAGTCAACGGATATGCACTGTCAGGGAGCATATTAGACTGTGCTTTTTACTCGCTCCTTACTGTCCCACTATGAGACAAAGCAGCACCCGTGAATGAATGTCTTTCAGTGAGCATAATGTTTAGCTCATTCTTTCTATCTGACACTATATAATATATAAATATGATAGACTTGAGAGTAGTAAGAGAACACACTCAGCAGCTTAAAGCGGTCAATACAACCACAATATTCTATATGGCAGTAGCTGTTATTTCAAAATAAAGGCAACAATAATACTTACACATTAAAAGGAACACTCATTTGATTAGAGAGAAGTGCACAGGGAATTTTTCAATATGAGAATATATTGCAACTGTCTGACACAACCCTCTTTCATATTCTGAACTCATGCAGGGCCTCGGTACTTTGTATCCTTAGGATATTATATACTATTGCAATAAAGGAGGAGAACCCTTTAGCATCCATGTTTGTTTACATCTGTCTTTGCAACCAGCTCATGTAAATCTCTTGCTGAATATTACTTAAATTTCATGCAACTATGAATTGATGAGTTGGTTACATTGCACTTAACATGGACGCACATATAACTTTTTGGATTTTATATTAGAGTTCAATATATGGAAAATATATTGCTGTAGTTTGGAAATAGATGAGCCAATTTTATTGACAATAGCTGTGATTGTGAGTCTTCATGTTTGAGATGGCGCACACTGCACATTGTATGGATGTGGTTATGGCATGATGTAATCATTTATGTATGCTTTTGGTGCACTTATTAGTTACATTTTGCACGTACATCGGTATATATTTAATATCTTTAACCCATGTCCCAATACTATCCGGTCAGTATTTGATAATAAACTGTTATTATCAACACTTGAGTTTTTTTATAAGCTGTCCTTCCCCATCATACTGGCAAATCAGACATGTAATTCCTCAATTCGCTACATATCATTTTGCCAGTTGCCTACTAAAAGCAGGTGCAAGATTAATAACCACTTTGTAAAGGTATAACAGAAGCTCTGCAGTACTTTACAGAATATTTAAAGTGAGGGAATTCACACACCATTTCATGGATTTAATGCTTGTTGCATGTTGTTGTAGTCAGTTCTTCGCCGGATACATTTCACAGACAAATCACGAATGGGCACAGTACTCCAGGTGTCGTTTTGCAAACATGACGCGATGGAGCACAAACTGGTATCAAAAAGCAAAGCAGAAACTGACTGTGCGTATTTGCATCCATTCCCCTCATCTCTATGTTCGTTCCATCGTTCTCTGGTCGGCGCCATGCCTAAGTCCTGCTTTATCTTGGAGCACCAGTGGCCGTCCGCATCCTTAAGATTTGGCCCTGTTTATAACAGCTCTCAGCCTAGGAGCAGCCTTAAGAACACATGCCACAAAAGGCCTTCTGCTTATAAAACTAGTCTCCTCGTTGGTTATTTGTCCACAGGCTTATTGATTTTCACTGTGTGGAGAGAGTCACTGAGTGCTGTGTCTGTCTTGCTGCTGTTTTTTCTGGACATGTCCGGCTCCCATAGAAAGAACTCGTGGAGGAGGGTGTTGACGGTGTCGGGGCACTCCATCATGACCATGTGACTTCCCTCTTCGATGACTTTCAGGAACGCAAACAGAAGGATCTAGAGAGGGAGCCAAAAGGAATGCAGAACATTAAAATCGGTAATACTACAACGCATTTCATATTAAAGGAGACATATCATGCTCATTTTCAGGTTCATACTTGTATTTTGGGTTTCTACTAGAACATGTTTACATATATTATTGTTCAAAAAACACATTATTTTTCTCATACTGTCCATCTGAATATACCTGTATTCACCCTCTGTCTGAAACGCTCCGTTTTAGCGCCTGTCTCTTTAACCCCCCCTCCCAAAAAAGCCCAGTCTACTCTGATTGGTCAGCGTTTTCCACTCTTTTGCATCTGCGCTGTTGCTGTCTTCACCGCTTCACTGCAGTTGGGGACTCACTGTGTGTGTCAACTACACAGAGTTTAGCGGCACTTCTACTGGTGACTGTATAGTTGTGACATCACAACCTTACGAAAGTCCAAGTTCAAGTTTCTGAACACGGGCAGTGTGTATTTCTCCGTGGATTGAGCGTTTTGATACTTTGACAGTATATATATAGTACCTTGAACATGGGTGCCGCAAGTAGGGGGGTCAAGGGGCCATTGGCCCCCCACACACTTTACGGCCCTGTCCCACTTTCTGATAAATCACTCATGAAGGTGTACTTTACCTCCGCCATGCGCTGGTCCTCATCCATGGGCACGAACTTGTCACACATGCCGTGAACCAGGAGGATGGGCACAGTGAGCTCGGCATGGTAGACCTCATCCCCCTCAGGCCAGTACTGGCCACTCATCATGGCTCGCAGGACAAACGGAGACACGTTGAAGGCATTGCCCTGCTTCAACAGCTGCTTTTCTTTGGCACCCTGACGGGCAAATCCAGCTCTGAAGGTTAGAAAAAGAGAGAGGAAGGTTTTTCTATGTAATTTTCCAAATGTTTTGACATCAACAAGCAAGGCTTGTCAGCAACGAAAGAGGATGCTGTGGTATGACACTGTCTCTGGTGTCAATTTTGGCACCTTGCAAATGCAGATCTTACTTGAGAAAGCTCCAGGCCAGACAGGGCGACAGACAGTGCAGGACACAAGATGGCAGCTGGAAGATGGAGCACAGGCTGGGCTCCAGAGCTGTGGGACCCCCTCCATTGATCATCACCACCTTATGGACCAGATCAGGATATTCGTGGGCCAGGAAGGTGCAAAATGATACTCTGGAAGAGATATAATGAGATGGTTACAGCATGTTAAAAACAGCATGCTGATCACTACTAGATAAATAGATGATAGATGCATGTCACAAATCCTCACCCATATGAGTGTCCAATGAGGATGTTGCGTTTACGAGCATATCTCTTAAAGATGGCACGAAGGTCCTCTGCAAGAGCATAAAAGGTATAAGCAGCTGCAATCTGCGGGGCAGTGCTGGCTCCATGCCCCGCCAGGTCGGGCGCAATGACCTCGTAGCCCAGCCGAGAGAAGAAGTCCAGTTGGCTGCCCCAAATGTCCAGAGAACCTCCCACACCGTGCACAAAGAACAGGGCCACGTCCGAGTGCGTCCCTTTGCAGCTTGAGATCACCCTCTTCGAGTCGATTTGCACCGTGCGCTTGGGCTTGCGACGGCGGCGGCGAGGAGGTGGAGCGGGTTTCTGTTCCCCATGGGGTGGAGGAACCGGAGGAGGAGCAGGGTTGGGGTCTGGAGAAGAGGGCATCTCTTTGTAGTCTGCCAGCTCTACCTCTACGGTGCTGCAAGGCTCCAGATCCCCGTCCTGACACTGCAGGATCTCAGAGTGCAGAACATCGCCGAGGTTCTCGATCACCAGCTGGCCGTTGCGGTAGACTGTGATCTTCCTCTTGCAGTGGACGCTGCTGCCGGCGCTGCTGTTGTTATAATCCTCAGGAGAGCCGTCCTCATCATCGCCATCCGTCTTCTCCTTGCCTGCAACTTGCTCTTCCGTTACTACGGGCTGACGCTCCGGGATGATGTGCCGCACTCGCAGGACTCTCCCAGGTTTCACCTCCACAAACTCAAAACCATCAGAGGGTTCTGATGTCTCCAGGGGCAAGACCAGACTGGCAGCCTTCCCAGTCAGGCAGCACAGTATCCCTTCAGTGATACTGGTCAGCATGGTGCTTCCCTGCATTAACAACATCACAACAAAGCAGATCATCACTCAGATGCTCAGACAAAAATAGACAATGTTCGTGACGCCTCTATCTAGCTTTTCACAACTTGTTTTTTTCCTCAAACATGAACATCATAAATGTTTTCAGGTTTATTTCCTGTCGCAGCATTCGCAAATGTCAACAGCTCAACAGGAAGGAAATTGGTTCGCAGCTTGGTTCCTATCAAATTGAACCCAAGCTGTTTCCTAGCAACGCAGTTGCAATGAAACGGTCTCCTTTATCCTTTCATCAGCAAGCCACACAGCCAGCGTCGAGAGAAATGAAACACACCGAAAGAGAAGACGCTTGCAGTTTAACAGGCTCCAAACTGCTGTGCAAATTCAAAACACCATAGCCAGTGTATAAGAGCAGCTCCAACTGCCTTTGTAAAGCTCAACGATCACACTCACCTGGGTGACAAAGCAGCTCAACGTTCACGGATTCCAATACTTGTGCTGTATTACAGTTTCAATGTCAGTGACATTCACATGCTGACCTAGACGTTTGCTATAAATAACCCCTTTTTCACATGGTCAGAACCAGGATATACATAAATAGAAAACACCAGTCATATGGCATGACCGTACATGCCTGTGGACAGTATGTGTCATATGATAGCAGTTATCCACTGATTGTAATGAAGATGAGGGGTAAACTATCTTTGTTTTCCTTGTGCAAATAAAGCATCAGTCGTCCTCACTTTTCATAAGCACACAGGCTGGTTATCTCTAGGAAACAGAGTGGGAACAGTCACATCTATTTATTGTTTCCTGGTTAAACAGAGTGAAACAGCACAGTTACTGCACATTACTGCCTACAGGGCAGATTTCACATTATTACTCACAGCATATGATGTGTAGTCATGGCTTCAATCCTACTTAAAATAATGAATATGTATAACATCTAGGCATCTTGAGATGTTGCTGAGAGACAAAATAAAATGAATGGATAATTATAAATTCCCTTTAATAGGATGACTTGTGGATATTCATTTTCATTTTCTTTATCATTGATGTATGTTTTTGTTAGTTAAGGTTTTCTCCAAATTAAAGTCGTATGAAGTGTATATATATTGAAACAAATCACATCTCATTACTTCTAATCCCCTTCAGGTGCAGATACTTATTCTACATGTATCCTCTATTCAAACACCATCACTGTAATAAATAATAAACAATACATTTGTAATAGTTTCTTGGTTAAAATAAAGGTTAGGGTAAATTAATTACAGATTATTTAAACCTGCAGTAGGCAGAATGTTTTTGGTATCATTGGACAAAAATTTCAAAAATCAAGCCTGTGACATGGGACTTTGACCGATCACAGGTCATTTCAGAGAGAGAGCGTTCCTGTTGGCTGTTCATTCAATGGATCAAACGGTCAAACTAGGCAGCGCTGATCAAATATGAATCAATATTCTATCTTTAATGCCTATTTCTCGCCTCAAATGTTTTCAGAAACATCTTCTAGTGTACTGTTTAGCTGTAAAATGAGAGTTTGCTTCAGCTGGTGGGCGGTGCTTGGCATTTCCTCAACTGATCACAACATGGATGCCGGGTCACACTCATTTTACAGCTAAACAGTACACTACAAGATGTTTCTGAAAACATTTGAGGCAAGAAATAGGCATTACAGTAACAGAATATTGATTCATATTTGATCAGTGCTGTCTAGTTTGACCGTTTGATCGGAGTTGGCGAGTGATTGACAGCTGCTCAGAGACGGCAGGCTCCAGCTCAGCTCTGATTGGTTGTTTTCCTCCGGTCTGTGAATTCTTGCAGATGTCATTAGGAGCACCGGAGGACACAGAGGCATGAGATATTTTTCAGATTACCTGTCTCATGCACTACTGTCAGGATATAGTGACCGTTTTCTAAAAATAACTTTTTTTAAATCATATTAGCTCCAGTTCTAACCACTGCTGCTTTAATGCGTGGTTCTGCAGAGGTCTGGCACTACAGTGAGGGGAAAATGGAGCTGGTATACATAACAATATCTGCACAGGATGGTTCAAGTGCATGTGTCTGTGCGCGTGTGGTGTTGTTGTTGGTGGCAGGATGGTCTGAAGGTCAGAGCATCAAGTGATATCCACTTACACCCTGGAGCCAAATGGATGTTGACTGAGATGCCTGCCTTTCCACAAATATCCAAACGGAGTATCGAAGAATCAATTCTGCAGTGTGTCCTTACATCATCCATCCATCCATACAGACATCTCTCTATATATCTATTTGTGATGGTTCTTCAATTTTGAAGCCATTCTGTTATTTTATTATGAATCAGTCATGCCACATCTGCTACAAGTGGTATAGTGTCCACTGAGGATAATGGTGAACATTTTGACAACATAGCAGTACGTATGTCACATAACCATGTTTAGGACTTTGGATGACCCTGGCATGCACAGAGGTGCCACTACACCTCATTAACTATCTACATCAGTATTGCCCAACAGCCATTTAAATCAGGGATTCTCTTTCTGACCTATACTATCCTTCATCACGGTCAACCAGGATCTGAATCTGGCTGAGGGGGAGGAAAGTGGACCAACCAGACCAACCACAAACCCTCCAGTCAAACAGGCTAAAGGTTACTCATCCGTGTGTTTTTTTTGTGTCTGCATTGCAGAATATGTAGGTTGATATGTCTGCCAAGTCTTACAGTAACACACATCTGGTACACAGTGTGCTGCTCAATTTCCACTACACACCATACAGTAGGCTACGCAGTCTGACTTGATATATCTGCACATGAAATACATATATTTGCAAAAACAAAATAGAACATTATCACCTACTTTCTGCTCATGCACAAATGTCCTATAGCTTAGCTGGTTCTAAGCCTATGACTCCAAAATAACAAGCCATAAACAGAAGAAGTATGCTCCATAATAATCCATAATACAAATTTAGAACTAATGGCATTTAGGCCCAATTACTAGCGTCGCATCACAAATAAAAAAAGACAAAAAATCCAGTAGCAGTCTGGTGCTTAGGGCCATAAATGCTGCATGCATATTATTGATAGATGTATTGTTTTTGCTCTGTCATAGAAAACAAATGCATGCAGTCATTGTGTTTATATGTTGCACAATAAACATCAGCTAATTAAACAACATAATGCAATTAAAAAAAGGTTCCTTACCTGCAGAATTACTAATGATTAAGGGCGATTAGAAATCTGCACTGAAAGATGAGGGCTGACGAACCTGAAAGGAGAAAAGGTTGCATTTGGTGCAACAATTTGTCTATACGCTAGAGATGCTGCAAAACAGTAAACGCCTCTTATTGGCCTCATCAGACTGCAATATCACAAAACACGCAGGGGCTTGAGTTGATGATAAAGCATGCATCCATAAAAGTGTGGAAAATGCATGTCAATAAGATACTCATAACAATGTTTTTTGTTTTTTTCTCCCTCCCTCAGCATCCACTGCGCACTCTGGACCAGACCAGACCAGACCCTACCCAGCCCTGCTGCTCTCTTATCCGCAGCAGCAACAGCAGTCTCCGGGTATGTTTCCCTCCTGAGTGGCAGCGAGGAGGACGAATAGAAGCCAGATGAACACTGAAGAGGAGGCCAATGGGAGAAGCTTGTTTCCTTGTTGCCAAGGCTGACAAGGATAGCAAAAAGGCGTGCGTGCGCGTGCGTGCGGTCAGGGAGATGTGACAGAAATGATAAATAGTCCAGATAATTATCTAAATAGGTGAACAACACATCACAATCCAGGTGTGATCACATGTTTCAGTATTCCACACCTGCATCATCATTTAAACTGCACATCTGGAATCGTTGTCATGGTAGCAGCTGCTGCGTCACTGATAAAGAGAGAAATGACCTTTAAGAGTTTGAACCAATTGGATGAAGATGTGATGCTGCTGATGTGTCCCGCTGTTACCCTTGAACTCACATCAACACTTGTTGGTACTCCGGTACCGGGGACAGCCCGGTGCCTGTCACGGAATTGCCAGCTGTGACGTTTATGGGGCGGAGAGCCAGTGAGCCGACAACTATAGTACTTTCTGTTATTGTTTGGTAGCCGATGTAAATAACAATATAGGACTGCTTTATGTTTATGCATTGCAAGCATTGGTGTTTAAATAAAATGGGACAAAAATCAATTACTATATAGATACTGCAGTGTGTTAAACTTGAGAGGATTATGTTCTCCCTGCGAGGTTCACTAAAGAGCTTCCTTTTTTTAGAGCATATTGACACCTTGATTATCACTGAAGAAATCAGCAACAAGTAAATGAAAAAATGCCTATTTAGTTATTTTATCTAATTATTCTATTTTATTAATAATATTTTTTCCCTTCTTCTATTTCCTCTCTTGGAAATGCATGTGTGTGAATGAAACTCCTGGGTGTAGTGGGTGGGGTGAGGATTCAAGATTCAATATGTTTATTGTCAAACCGGTTATACAAGTACAATCATGTGAAATACAACGCTTTAAACTGGTTCTGGTTTACATTACTGTTACTGTAAGGTTAGGCTGTAAATGGTACATACTTGAAAGATATTTACTAGAAAAACCTTTGAAAGTGTAATTTTGGGGTGCTTTGGTAGCAGTGGTGCACTAAATGTTTTTATTTTTGACATTATTTGAGTGAGACTCATTACAAGTTAAGTTTTATGCTGCACTGATTTGTGATGATTGCATCTTATAGTGGAGTATTGTGAATCTATCATTACTATTATGTAGTCATATTATTACTATTATGTAGTCATATTATTTCTTTATATTAATCTTATCTCTGGGTGGAGGCTTCAGATAAGCCCAGTGGGTTCTTTGCCTCTTCCTGCACTGTATATTATTAATTTCTTTGCAATGTTGTATAGTCTTAAATTGTGCAAAATAAATAAATAAATTAATAAATAGATAATCGTTACATTATTAAAAAAGATTTTTTTCTAAATGAGTAAATAACTCAAAAACTGTATGATTTCATTAGTGTATTTTATACCCTGAGTAAAGCGTTTCAGGCAGCAAGTCCTCTCAGGATGTATACAAATCCCATTGCTTATGTAGTTTAGTATCTCCCGTCTGGCAGACACTAATCTCAAACCAAAAGTTAGATCAGTTATCATTACCAATAAACCAATCATTGGTGAAACATGGTGGTGTGTCGAGCAATCAAGTAAACCGCCTGAGAGTTCAACCTGAAAAACGCTACTCAGGGCATCAAAGCACAGCTGCTCCAACAACAAGTTTTTCAATTGGCTGATGAGTCTGAACCAATCAGGTTGCGTCATATTCGCAGGTTCGCAGACACTGTGTGACATTCACTGTCCTCATGTGTGTCTTATTGTATTAATATCTAAAGATGAATATTATACGCTCGTCTTTCTCCCGACTGCGTGGAATAACCACTTTCACCAGGTAACAGAGTTCACGTACTTTCATGTTTAGACAAACAGCAAAGTGTTTGTTTACGATGCAAAGCTAGGTAGCGTTAGCAGCGTGGCTAGTTAATCACGTTAGTGGGCTACCTGACGTTCAGGGTGTGAAATTAACCTTTCTCCCCATCTGACACTGCTGCAGGCCACTGGACATGTCTACCAACAACTAGATTTGTTTTGTCTGCCACTTCTAAAATCTAGGTTTCAAAATAGTAAACAGTGAGTCAGAGGTACCAGACTGCAGAATTATGGAATATATCATGTAACCTTAATGCATGACTATATCTGGTAACACTTCATTTTACAGGTCTGCAAATCTCATGGTAATTATGTGATAATTAGCAAGTAACCTATTTGAAATTTCTTTGGAATTACTGCCAAATTACCCCAATATTTACCTCAACATGTATCAGAAATTACTTTAGTATAAACATTATTTAATGATTATATGCTAAAATAGTATTTAATGGTTAAAATAGGGCCCTTAGGCTTCAGAAGAGGCTGCTCTTCATCGGAGGTGGAAAACTAACAGAAGACACTTCTGATCAACATTGTGTGACTTATTGTCTAATAAGAAAAAAAATTAAGAACTTTCAAAGAAGTTATTTGCTTATTATTATCTATTTATCAGCAGACATGTAAATAAAGCAGATCAATTAACTTTGTATTCTTTTTCCTGGAAATGCATTAAAATTAATTACCAGTTATTGAGAAATAGCGGAATATAACTATTAAATAATGTTTATAATGCAATAATTTTGGATAAATTGAGGTAAATATTGGGGTAATTTGGCTGTAATTCCAAAGAAATTTCAAATAGGTTACTTGCTAATTATCACCTAATACAGTGGAATTTGCGGAGCTGTAAAATGAAGTGTTATAATATTTAATTTAGGCTTTAGAATTGCTTTTTAAAAATAATATTTCTTAATATAAGGAAAACCTGTGCCATGGTGGCAGGTGACCTGAAATTTTCACCTGCCACAGCCAAAATTTACCCTGTATTTGGCAGGTGGCAGGTGCTAATTTCATTCCCTGCTGACGTTACTGATTTAGAAACGGTATTTAGTTAGGTGGTGACTAATTCAATTATAGCTTAATGATAGCTAATGAGTTCATATCAACATATCATGAAAAAGGGTATTGATTTACAACTGTTGGCAGTATGTGCTGTAATTGTTACAGTATTACTATTTGGAATTAACGTAGCATGTGTTCTCAATCTGTACGTACATCTCATCATTCTGTTGATGGTAGACACCAAGGCATGAGACTACTCCACACATAAGTAGCAGCACCATAAATGTATTATAGCTTGTATTTGTGGCAGAATGTTGATAATAAAGAATGAAATGTGTTTTATAACATCTCTTAACCTCTGTGATCTGTCAACAGCATCCCTGCTGGGAACCTTGCAGTAACTGGCAACCCTCACCTTAGATTATTCAGCAACTGGATTGCACCTAGAGCAGCTGCAGGACTTCAGGTTTCCAGATGTGGGCCACTTTCTTCACAAGCTGAGGGTTCAGGAGTGTTCCAACAGCTCCCGTGGCAATACCAGCAGGTACGGACCAAGAAGAGAGGCACAGAGTATCAGCCCAAGAACATCAAACGCAAGAGGACCCACGGCTGGATCAAGAGGATCAGCTCAGTAGGCGGCATCGAGGTGCTTCTACGGCGTATGTTGAAGGGACGGAAATCACTCTCACACTGAAGGACCGTGTTGGGAAAACCTGCAAGACTTTCAGAAATCAGACATTGGTTCAGAAATGCTGCCTTGCTCAGGGTGCTCAGCAAAGACCTTGTGTATTGGGGTTAACTGGCGATACTGGGTGTGGGTTGGGTTTGGCTTCCCTGCATTAATAATGAGTGGGAGGATGAAAACTGGCCTTTGACAAACGAGGTGCACTGGCCTTTATTGAAAAGAAGCCTGGTAGTTTTACCAAGGTATTTCTGATCCATAAAGTTTTGTTCATAATCATTAAATGTTATCAGATGTATGGATTTGTTTTACTTGTGTGAAGTTATTTGATTAAAAGACGAAATGTGTCTTAAAAGATCCGTGTCATCTTAGTTGTTCTAAAGAATTTACATATACAGTATTTGCATTTCTGATCAGAACAATATAGTGCCTCCCAAATATAGTTTGTGGACTATGGGTTTGTGCTTTGTTGCCTCGAGAGACAAAGTTTGCTGCCATCTACTGTTTGTTACGAATTTGTAGGTTTATTCAACTGAAGCCAGTATGAAGAGAGAGGGTTAGGAGCTTGGGGTAATTATTACTTTCAGAGAGCGGGTCCTTGTAGTCTCTCTTACATCAGGCAGGATGAATTCCAGAAGTGGCCTTTCATTTTCAAGCCAAAAGATTGTCTAAAATCAGAAGTTGTGACAACGAAAAATCAGACTGTTTGATAAATGAGGCATTAAACCTGCAGTAGGCTCAATGTTTTGGGCATCATTGAGCAAAAAATCCATAATAACCTTTCAGCATATTGTAATTCAAGTGTTTTGAGAGAAAACTAGACTTCTTCACCTCCTCATGGCTCTGTTTTCAGGCTTTAAAAAAATCTAGCCCGTGACGGGAGACTTTGGCCAATCACAGGTCATTTCAGAGAGATGGTTCCTATTGGCTGTTCATTCAACGGAGGCAGCTGTCAATCACTCACAAACTCTGATCAAACGGTCAATCAATATTCTGTTACTGTAATGCCTATTTCTCGCATCAAATGTTTTCAGAAACATCTTGTAGTGTACTGTTTGGCTGTACAATGAGAAAGTTTGTGACCCAGCAGCCATGTTGAGATCAGTTGAGGAAATACCAAGCACCGCCCACCAGCCAGAGCAAACTTTCTCATTTTACAGCTAAACAGTACACTACAAGATGTTTCTGAAAACATTTGATGTGAAAAATAGCATTACAGTAACAGAATATAGATTCAGCTTCTTTTATAAAATCGGCATTTTTTCCCAACACTCAACTCATAACTGCGAACAGCAACAACAGCTGAGAGATACATAAATCGATAATGTAAATCTACTGTTACGGATATGTACAATAACATTCAAGATTCAAGATTCAAGATGTTTATTGTCACGCCGGTTGTACAGGTACAAACGTGTGAAATACTTTTCGCTGGGAAGCTCCATTAAATAATAAATTATATTACATTTACATTTACATTACAATTATAAAAGGAAATACTTTATACAAGGGCATATTAAGAACATATGTATTAAGAATATATACAGTATATACAGTATAAGAAATATTTTTGTGTAAGAATGTGTCAAATTAATTATAGATTTAAAAGTCTGGTGGCCTGGGGGAAAAAACTGTTCCTCAATCTGCTGGTGTGAGTCCTGGGGGTCCTGTATCTTCTACCAGAGGGCAGGAGGGAGAACAGGCTGTTGTGGGGGTGTGTCGTGTCCTTAATGACCCTCAGACACTAACATATGCTGATCACTCTGTGCAATAATTATATAATTATCTGACAGACACTTTGGGCAATAATCTAGCAAAGCTGTCATCTCATCAATATACATATTGTATTTTATATTGTATTATCTTTTATATTTTGTATATTTATATTGCAGTATCTCTTTTTTTTATTGTATCATCTTTTCATTAGGTATCTATGGGATTGTCACAATCTAATTTCGTTGTACTACACAATGACAATAACTGTCTTGAATCTTGAATCCTAATGTTCATGGATGAAGACATGCTGCTTAGAAAGTCTTGTTTTCATCAGAGCTTCATGCCACAGCCACCCTCGAATTGGAAGACAGGTCTGTTACATAATCACTTTCTAGCCAATCAGCGCATTGCTTTTCCTCTGTCGTCACGCATCTACCACCGCTCAGCCAATGAGGTGCGTTAAATCCCAGAAAGGGAACCGCCCCCCTGATGAGACGAACAACAAAAATGGAGTTGTGAACTAGTAGCAGGTTAGCTTCTAAAGAACGTCTCAATTTCAGTCTTTTGGAGTATTTACCTTTAAATGAGTGGGAGTTTCCAGCAGATAGAAGTGGCGTGATGCGATCACATCGATGTCACGCGTAGTTTGTGTTTTATACTGGTCGTAAGAAGCTGTTGAACAGGGTAAACAAACCGGCTTCTTGGCTACGACAAAGACAACAAGGCTTAGTAAGCTAGCTAGCGAGCTAAGGCTCAAACAGAAGCATCTGCTCGTCTCCACTCACAGCTAGCTAGTTAACCAACGAACAGCGAGGCGAGGACAGGCATGGAGAAGGTAGGAGACACACCTGGTGCTTTGTTTAGCGTTCATTGTTTATGTATAGGTGTTAAATAGTTGTGTTAAATGCTGCTTAACGTGACGTGGTGGCTAGTAGGACGTAGGTTACTGTCACTTAATACCACGTGACTCTCACGTGGTGTAGTTGAATGTAAGGTAGGTGTTGTTGTTGTCTGTCACCTTGTTATATATGGCTTATGGTGCCTTACCACCCGGAAGTGTGTTTGTTCACATGTTTCTGTTCTGCCCTCACAGTCAGATTTCCTGAAGGGACTACCTGTCTACAACAAAAACAACTTCAGCAGGTTCCATGCAGACTCTGTATGCAAAGCATCAGTAAGTCACCTTATTTGTGTACAACATTGCTGACCCCAACCATGTTTTGAACAGTGAATATGAATTGTTACCATCAAATACAGGCTTCCACGATTTAATAAGGTTAGACTGAAGCACTCTTTAGTACACCAGTCAATCCTAAAACTAAATGTGGAGCCTAATCCCAGATCAAGTGTACGTTGAAGGGCCCTGAATATCTTCTGTGATTGTAATGTTTAAATGTACGTATCCTTGTTTCTTGTTTGTCCTTTTTGTGATGTTGCAAATGGAGCTGCTGTGATGCAAAACAAATTTCAGACCTGTTTGACAATAAAGTATTATCGTGTCGTATGAAATCATGTTGTCATTGTGATTCAGGTCTTTGAATGACAAGACATTTTGTCACATGATAGTACTACTTTTTTCTCTGACATGGATCTCAATATTGTTTCAGAACCGTCGACCATCTGTGTATCTTCCAACCCGGGAATATCCATCAGAGCAGAGTAAGTGCGATGATCTCTTTGCAAATGCTTACAGAGCAGGGGGTACTACAGTAGAGCTCACTTTCCATCAAAGTGGATGAACTACAGTATTATAGTTGTAGGAAAGAGCCTACCCCTCAAGCACAAATCACAACTTTCAATGCTTAGTAATGATCTCAATTTCAGGTTTCCATTAGAGGAAATCGCCTCCAGTTCCAGGATGACAGTGTAGTCATTACTCAACTTGTTTATTAAGTTAATACTCTCTATGGGAACAACTACTTTTCTGTACCTTTTTAACTGTGTGTCTCTCTCATGATATAATCAGTGTCTGTGTTGTCTCTCCTTAGTCATAGTCACAGAGAAGACAAACATCCTATTGCGATATCTTCACCAACAGTGGGACAAAAAGGTAAAGGTTTTTAAAGATGCCATCTAGGAGAAACTTGGCGCTAATTGTACTGTTTATGACAGCCTCTGTTTTGTTGTTTGTTAAATGTTTTTCTTTCTTTCTTTCTTTGTCAGAATTCAGCAAAGAAGCGAGAGCAGGATCCAGGAGAGGGAGAGAACACGGCGCCTCCACGGAAAATAGCCAGAACAGACAGTCGGGAGCTGAATGAGGATTCGTGAATGGCTGTGTTGTTGTTGATGCACACCCAGCAGAGACTGACCTACACAAACAAACAAATTGTACACACAGATGCAGAATATATGGTTGCAAACCCAGGCCTTCCTCGGCACTGAAGCATACAAGGATCGACACATTTCAGACCACAGCCGGCATGACATTATGTTTGCATTCGACTTCAGATCTCCTCCTTAACCAAAAACGTTTTTCCTCAATGCATTTACTACTTTGACCCTGTATTTTCTTTTCTTCCAAGAGACCTCTGCCTCAGATTTCAGTCTTTTGTAGTTTGAAAATAACATACATCTACCTCCTTATTCCTCGCCCCGTCTGGTTTTCCTTCACTCATGCCCACACAGTTATTTAAGGCTTTTACAGCTGTAGTTCTTCATACCATGTCTGAGATATGCATGTTTTAATTGGTTAAGTGTCATGCCATCTTTTGAGGCTCCTACTCCATTAGGATTTTTTTAGTTTTGAATTGCATAATGACAGTGGTCCATAAAAGGTTATTTTAGCTCATCCTTTATATGATTACTGTCATTACAGGAAAACAGCATTGTGTTTGTTGCTTAGATTTAATCATCTATTCAGGGTTTGTTATGGACGGTTGCAGAAAAAGACAGAGAATGCTGAAAGAAACGTTCTTCTGTTTTCTCCTGATGAATAATGATTTGTTGCCTTAAATGGAAGCGAGTGTGTTTTCACTATGTCTTAGAGTACACCCCTTGGTTTACATTGTTGTTGTTTCAGGTGAAGAAATGAAGCACTGTGTTGAGTTGAATGGATATTCGCGTGTCTATAAAGATGCATTCAAGCCAATACAGTCATACTAGAGGATGCAAACTGTTTTTGTACAGTATGACCTGCAGATTGTGTAGCCATATTCTAAGTTCAATGCTCAGCAGTTTGAGATCACAACTTTATAAGCAGCGCGTGTATCTTTGTAATTGCAAAGTTAGCACAGTAATTTTATGGATGACTACACATTTACAATTTAGCTGTACTGCTGTCAATCCTTGTTCTAAATGTGCTGTTCACACTGCTTAAATGGGTTGCTCATTTGAGCGACACTGAGGAAATGTGTGTTTGGATTTACAAGCTTTTGACAGCAGGGCTAAATAAACAGTCTGTTCGCTGCTCATAAAGTCAGTGAAGCTCATCGTAAGTCTTGTATATTTGTACAGTATGTGTATTGTGATTGCTCTGAACCCCTTTTATCAGGTAACAAGACGACTCGCTCTGATTTTGTCTTCCCCACGTTAGCCATATTGTAACTTAATTTTTGTTTAGCCAATTTGTTCCTGTATGTCGGAGGGATACAAGCCAGAGTTTAGTCAACACAAACAAGCATTTTGCTTAATTTCCTTTGCACCTTTTAGAAACTTCACTTTTTGCGCATCTGTAAAGAGTAATCTGCTGCAAATTGCATTGGCCACATTTTCAATAATGTTTGGCACGACTGACAGTTGAGTCTATTAATGTACATTTTTACTTTTGTTACATATTGCTGTTCAAAGATTACAGAGTATATGTGCAGTTTGGCTGCGTATGTAAGTAGAATACTCACTAAGTTTCTAAGTTAAGACATTCTTCATAGAAGAGTGTAATAGTTCTACTTTTGTCGTATGGTTTCTATTCCATCACCTGATTACGTTTGGAATGTGTTTATTGTTAAATGCTTTGCTTTGAGTTTATTGTATAAATGTATTGTTGTCAATTTCAGATCTTGTTCTTATAAAGAATACACTATGACAAACAGTATAACTCATCGTTAACAGCAACGTTTTTTGGGTGGAACTGACTGACTCCTTAGATCATAAATTGAATGTGTTTGAGGACATGCCGTAGCAGAAATTTAATTGAAAATGATCTTCTGTCAAAGATGTCCTTCATAGAGTGTTTATGATCTGTTCTCAGTGTTATCATTTTCCTTATAAATCGAGTTTACATACACATTTTTTACCGTTAACAAAATCAGCCAATGCTTTATCTCATGATGGACGTTTATTCAAGTGTGATTTATTTGCATCATAGAAGTACATTCACTAATTTATGTAGTAAAATAATTCATAGAAAATCAAAGCTAAGAAAAATAGAATATTTTTTTACGGTCACAGTGAGTATAATCTGACCTATTGCGGGAGAATACGATGGCTTTCGAAAAGTGCTTCAAACTGAAAAAAGACGTGATGGACACGTGATGCATGCACATGACGCGACATGCATTCAATAACAGGCATCAGGATGAGAAACGAACCTGTGATGGGAAGCTGCTGTTCATGTCCTGTGATGATCGGGTCCAGGTTTTTGGTAAAAAGATCTTTCACATCAGCATAATCTGTTGGTGTTGTTAAAAACCAGGCAGTCATGCAGTATTTTAAGTAAATGTCACTCGAGTCCCGTTCAAGGAGTTTACACTTAACTGTACATATTTTACATGGAAGCTAGATAATCAAGTGTTGGTAACACTTTATAATAATCATCATTTATAAATGGTAAATTAATAGTTAATTAAACTTAGTTAATAGGTATTTTACTTTTCAATAATTAATGTTTACTAATTATTAGTAATGCTATAATTTATGTTATTTTATCATTAGTTTGTATAATATGAGATAATTAGTTTATAAATTCTATATTGTATCATAGCTGATAGGAGACCATGACAATTACATTCTGATAACATTCGTAAACTATTATCAGTTTATTGTTGCACACATAACATTTCATATACTATATTGAGTATTGTGGTTAGTGATTTTGAACAGATAAAAAATGTGTGATTAATTTGCGATTAATCCTGATTAACCATGAACAATCATGCAATTAAATATGTGAATCGACTGACAGCCCTAGTATGTATAGTATATAAAATGTTATTATGTGTGCAACTATAGACTGTTAAAATAACATAAATTATAGCATTACTAATAATTAGTAAACATGATTAATTATCATTTCCTTAACAGTAAAATAACTATTAACTAAGTTTAATTAACTATCAATTTACCATTTATAAATGATGATTGTTATAAAGTGTTACCTAAGTGTTAATAGATACAGTATAATACTTTGTGCAAAGTAAGTTGCATCAAGAGTGACCTTACATGTGGTCCTTGTGACTAGTTATGTGTTGTCCTACGGTACAGCTGTGTCTCTGAATGTTGCCTGAACGTTTTGTACATTGCTCTCCATTCATAATATTACGTTGGTATGGCTGATCATGTATTATAACTCTTTGAGTTCTCTAAATCAGTCGATTGTCTTGATTCTCCTTTATCGGACTCACTGGAGGGTAGTTCCTCCACGGTTGTGTTTAAGTCGCCCCTGTTGGGCTGAGCGTTAGCAGGCTGGGACGCTGGCGGCGTCCCGTTCACACACACCACCGTCCCCTCTGATTTGCTAAAACTGAACAGCTTGCCAGGACTGAATGTCCTGTTGGGGGACTGTGACCTCTCTTGGCCACTAGGGAGAGCAGAGGAGGTCACGATTGAGCCCGGCGCTCCAGCTGCCACTGCTGGCTCTTTTTTCGCCTCAGGTGACTTCAGGAACTTCAGGAATCCTGGGAGCTTCGCCTCACCTCCCGTTGGGGACTGGGCTGGTGAGCGCGAGTTACCGGAGGAAAACTTCCCCTGCAGAGGGATGATCTGCTTCAGCTTCATCACGTTGTTGTTTCCCAGCAGAGAGCTGGGTCTCTTGGGCTTATCCCCCCCTTTGCCCCCCGGCGCTTTGTCGTGGTGGTGCTGGTGCTGAGCGTCCGCCCTGTGGTCGCTCTCCTGCCGGGCCTCGGCCTGCAGCTCGGCCTGACGCTGGAGCTCCTCCTCCTCACGCCGGCGTCTGAGCTGCTGTTGGAAGTGCTGCTGGGCCTGCTGCTCGTGCTTCTACATGGGAAGGCGTGTTAAAATGTGAGGAGAGAGGGAGAAAGAGTCACAGGCAGAAAAACAAACACTGGATAAGGACTATATTATAGAGTATAAATTCATGTGAGATAGCAGGGCTAGAAATTACAACTTGCTTCACATCAGAGCTTGCATCTTCACTGTTGAAGGAGTTGACATCCTATCCAGCAGAAAGCTCACACAAACAAGCTGCGTTTTACTCTAAATGCGCTTTTCTATCTTGGCAATACTCAGACAAGTGCCACTGATGTTATACAACACAAACATAGTAAAAAGCAGACAGTTATTTCTTATGGAAAGTCAGAAAAAGCTGCCCTATTGTACATTTTTGGACAATGCACACCCAGAGCCACAAAGGGGTTTACGTGTATGGAAATACGATATAAAGTGCAGCCAGCAGCAAGCTTTGCGTTGGCCGAAGGTCTTTCAAGCTATGACACAACTATACCTTGAAAGCTTCCCTTCGTCGGTACTCTAGCTTGGCCATCTCTTCTGCTACCCAGCCAGGGATATCAGGGATGGCAACATGGATGATGTACTTTAGGAGGATTGCAAAGTGCTGTAAACCACCGAAACCACAAAGGGACAGGCTCAACACACAGTTACATTCTGTTTCTTATTCTGTTTGGGTTTTTTTTCACAGATCAAACAGCACATCTCATACACATACCAAAAACTCTTGTGAGGTTTTGTGTTCATTAAAGCTGCAGTCGATAATTTTTGAGTAAATATGATAAAAAGTTATTTGTTATAAAACTGTCACTACATCCTGCCAGTAGTGCATGAGACAGGTAATCTGAAAAAAATCAGGTTCCTCTGTGTCCACAAATGAACAACCCTTTTATGATTTTTGAAGCGTGAATGCAATCGGCAGAAGTAAAAAGCTAACGTTAGGCTATAAACAAACTACACCCCGGTTGCATGACTTTACAACACCACTAAGTCTAAGGCAGACTAGTGTTCAGCGTGATGACGTTTAGTAGTCTCATTTAGCCACTGGTTAGCAACCGCCTTTTTTAAGACACGTAAAAGCTTCAAAATTCACGAGTGAGGTATTTATTAATGGATTTTATGTCGTAGAACTCAATGTTAAAATCTCTTAAGCTTGTGTTAACGACAGACCTTATCTCAGGCATCTGACTAAAAACGTATTGACTTCCAGATGAGGGAATCAGAAGTGCTAAAATGTTAACTCATTCCTGTAGCCTATGGCATTGGCAAGGTTTCACCATGCCCGAACATAAACAACCAATCAGAGCCAAGCAGTCTCTGAGCAGCTGTCAATCACTGCTCGTGAACTCTGATCAAATGGTCAAAAGTTTGTGACCCGGCCACCATGTTGAAAACAGTCGAGCCAAACCCAAGCACCGCCCACCTGCTGGGTCACACACGTTCTCATTTTACAGCTAAACAGTTCACTACAAGATGTTTCTGTAAACACTCGAGGTGAGAAATAGGCATTACAGTAACAGAATATTGATTCATATTTGATCAGCGCTGCCTAGTTTGACCGTTTGGTCGAAGTTCTCAAGCCAAGGCTGCTCGGCTCTGATTGGTTGTTTTCCTTTGGGCACGTTGAAATCTTGCAATTGCCATTAGCAGCACTAGGACGTCTCAGAGGAACATGATTTATTTTCACCGATTATCCATTTCATGCACTACTGTCAGGATGTAGTGACTGTTTTATAAAAATACCTTTTCATCATATTTGCTCAAAGTTACTGACTGCAGCTTTAATGAATCTGCAGTAAAAATGATTTGGAAGGTTTTACAAAGTCACAACAAAATATAGCAGGCCATGCACATTTGTACTTCTTTTGTAATATTAAAAAAAGTGTCATTTTGGGGAATGAAACTACGGTCTCTTAAAACGAAGAAACTCTTCATGGACAAACCTGCATTTACCGCAGACAGTACTACAGTGCATACCTCCAGTAAGACGATGGAGATGATGGTCATCTCAGGACTCAGCCAGGGGAACAGACGCTGCAGCTGCCCACACTGACCAATCAGGTAACAGTTCACTATAATGGCTATCAAGCCCATGGCCTCCATCGCAGTCTGATATTGAGAGAAAGAGAGAGAGGAATTTACAGGCTATCAGATGCCCCCTATTATGTACAATGCAGCCTGGAGGGCTTTTCTGACATTTTCCCCGAAACAAACACACTCTGACCTGCCATTGCCCGATGTTCTCCACCCTCTGTCCGAAGGGTCTCTGCAGGCCGGTGCAGAGCTTCAGGGCGTCGCTGCGGATCTCGATGATGTTGTTGATAAGAGCACACATAGCTGCCAGGGGAAACGCAGAGGAGAAGAGCACCACGTAGCCAAACTGGATGAACATTTCCTGGTAGTCCTGAAGCGTGTCCTGTTGGGGGGTCATGAAAACATATACATATTTTCACGGGCACACTGTTGTGACATTGGTTGGAGATGATTTTGTATGAAAATTTGCACATCTTTGCCCCATGTGAAGAGTCTCACCTCGTATGTCTGCATACAGCTCTCAATCTCAGCCTGGGTCAGAGAGACAGTTTTGACTTCTTCTGGTGGATCGATCCAGGACTTCTTGTTCTCTTCACCAATCTTTCTTCTCTGACAGAGAGAGTCAGTTTCCTTTGGAGAGGACACAGTGGCATAATCTTTGGTCTACAATACTTGGACATCTTAAATTCTGCAGCTTTGGAATAGATAGTTTGATTTTGATTTGTCAGTGAAACTACATGAGACAAGTTGAACTGTATCGGAAAGAGTTGAAACTATCTAAACATAATGAAAGAGTTCTGTTTCTTTAAAGGGTAACTTTGGTATTTTTTTTAACCTGGACCCTTTTTTCTCATGTTCTTGTGTCTAGGGACAATTTTTTTAAACTGGTCCAGTAGTGTGAGATAATGCTGTAACCAGCAGCAGCAAAATGAGCTGCGAGGGCAAGTGAGCAGCGTCAATATAACGTTACGTCCACTAACAATGCTTGTTTTTGCCACTGACAGACTGACTGTTATTATAAGTGTCTGACAACATTATAGAGAGAACCCTACAGAGAAATAAAACCTTTTTCTTACCTTTCGCTTGATCCGGTCTGTCTATTGTGTCCAAGTTCCGCTCATGGAGAAGTCTCGTTGTGAAATCTGAATATCCGTATACTCCGGCTCAAATAAATACTGGCCGCCATTGAATTCAAAGACCTCGTCCACATTGTGGAAATCATCTAAATATTCAGCCATGACATTGAAAATCCGGCTGGCACTCCATGGATGTATTCCACTATTCTCCAATTCTCCACTCCACTTCTCCTTGAGCGAGACTCGTCAGATACATAATAACAATCAGAACCTGTTAGTGGCAAAAACAAGCACTTTTAGTGGGCGGTGCCAGCTTGCCCCAATATCACCATGTTGCAGCCCGTGAGCAGCAACCGTCTACAGCGCTCTCCCTCAATACTGGACCAATTTCAAAAATTGTTGTCCCTATTAATCATTTAGACACAAAAATGAAGGAAAATAGCATCCTGGTTGAAAAATACCAAAGATACTCTTTATAATTTGCAGCTTTGGAATAGACAGTAGTCAGTGTACTACCTGGATGAATGACATCAATCCCCATAGACATGATATAACTTAATTCGTAAAACTACATGAGACAAGTTGAACTGGAAATAGTTGGTATTATCTAAACATAATGAGAGATTTCTGCTTCATTAAAAATCACTTTTCAGACAAAACCACTGGTTGAGATGGAGATTCTTGTAGAGTAGACAAAAGAGCCAAAACCACAAAGCTAAAAAAAATAGGATGTTAAATCATAATAACAAACAGAGCACATACCTGAGCCAGCGATTCACAATCACTGTCCTCATCACAGCTGTCAAAAATACAGGACGGATCCATCCCTTCCTCTACCAGCGTGGGACTGTCCTCAAGGTAGCTGCGATCCACCGGCTGCGCCTCTGCCGTGACGTCCTGGTAGTCGACCTTCTCGGTGAAGCTGACCTTGCGTTGCTTCAGATTGCTGTCGTTCAGGTCCCACTCTTCTTCTGTCAGCCTGAATCCGGCTTTCAGATCCCCTCTCCTCTTCTGCTCTGGGTTACCGTTGGCAGCGTGATTGGCGGGGATCCCTCTGGAACCAAGGAAGGAATAGGCTGTCATCGAGGCCTGAACCTTTCCCAGAGCCAGGCGACCGTACTTGAGTATGATGGTTTGGACGAGCTCCCACAGCACCTTGGGGGTGAAGACGCCCAGCTTGTTTTGCTCGTAGAGATAAGGCTGGAGGACCTCTTTGATGTTCTGAAGGAACTGGCGGAAGATCAGTAGAGTGGCGAGCATCTGTGAGGAGAAGGACAACATCTGTTACTGTCCTGAATGTAAGACGTGCAAAAGAGAAAACACCGGCACGCGTTCCAAAAGTGTTTAGCAGCACGTATGATGTAGATATTCAGTCTGACTGAAGGTACAAATGTAATGATACACGGATCATCAACTGGTGAGGATGCTGATGTTTTGTCCTAGAGTTGCAGCTTTAGCCTCAGTCTTTGAGCCCAATATCATCATATATCTGTAGGCATCAGGTGTGTATTTAAGACCCCTTTTACAAGATTCTGGTTTTGAAACGAGTCAGCTGGAAATATTAAAATCCACCGGGGACAGCGTTTCCAACCAATGCATACAGCTTTCATAGCTTCAAGCACATAAAAATTGAGAAGCCTGCTTTTGTCTGCCTCTGTCTGAAATCAAGGACCCATTGTTTCAAAATAACTAAGAATTTCAAGTGGTAAATTGGCACCATTGTTATTGTAAACTGCTTATGAGCCATGTGAAGATGGAAAGCTTTACCGGCAGACATGGCAACTGTAACTAAGGGGCTCAGTAGCCACAGTTCAGCTAAAGTTACATATTGTGACTTTAAGTCCAATATTTGTGTCTTATTGATTGTGATACTGTCAACTGTTGTTGTTGTTGTTGTTGTTACCTCCTTAAGTCGCTCCATGTCCTTGAGGTAGAATCCGATGTAGAAAAGGCTAAGGTAAGAATTGATGAATTCAAACTGTAAAACAACCAGAAGACACAACAGGAAGTCAAAACGCCCACTCAATCTAGATCAACTGTCTCTATTCTGCTACACACTGAGGAGGAGGATGCACGGCTTACAAAAACCATCTTGATGATGAGATTATTCTCGTAGGCACTCTGAAGTCTGTAGTTCTCTGGGTGGAGAGATAAACAGAAGCGTTTGTTAATGTGCAACTGAATGACAGTAAAAAGGCCTTTAACTGCCTCATAGATCTATTATAGAGAATGCAAAAGACCTCTTAGCTAAAAGCTTCATACATCAGTACTCAGGTAAAATATACTCATACCCAATAAATACAATCATGGGCAAACATGTTCCACTTTAATTAGTAGTATCCTTTATTATATATCGCAGAGATAATATTTCACTGTTGATTTGTGTCTCTTACCCATGTCATTAAGCCAGTAGGCGATCTTCTTATACACCTCATCACATATGGTCACAGTGACGGCCAGAAGTATCTTAGGAATGAATCTTGTGATACCAGGTAGCTCCTGAATCTCCATCACCACCTCCTACATTAGAAGCATGATACATATTTAATGAGTCTTAGTCATTCATATCTACTCCCACAGCTATATTTAAAAGGAGATTAAATGAATATGAACTGGCAAGAGGTGTTTTTGAACATGCTTTGTTTAACCTGTTTGTAAAAAAATGATATGATTCACACATTTTCAGAGTAAACTGTAGTTATGAATCTGATGTTTTTCTGGCATATAATAAAGTGTTATTCTACTATTTCTGTCTTGCTGTTTAACTGTTGTGTTATCATTTATGTTTCCAGTAAAGGTGGGTCTTCAAACTCCTCACAAGAAATACAATTATGTCAATGTCATTGGTCGCTGTGTTATCAGTTCAAACCTGCAGTTCCAGGCAGAGGAGCATAGCGAGGAAGACAAAGCAGAGACAGAGGAGGCAGATGGGCAGGCTGACCAGCCATCTGAACAGAGCTCTCTTCCAGGGCGGGTAGTAGAACTCCTCACAGCCCGTTATGGGACTGCAACGCTTCACTCCCTGCAGAGTGGAATAAAGCGAGAACAGGAAAGCAGGGAGAGCATCAGACACTTTTTTTGTTGCACGATTGCGATCATCTTCACTGGAAAATGGATCGGAAATGTTTGTGAAAAATGTGCTCCATAATAACTGCTTGCTTGCGTGGTTGCATTTCTTATGTTTTTGCTGTTGCGTGCCAGGTTATCGTGGAAAAGATTAAACATTACAAATGAAACAACAAATTTTGAGGTTGTCTGGTGTGTTACCTCGATCAAAGTTAGTCTATTTCCACAACTTTCTACAGGAGCTGACATGAATTCAGAGTGTACATACACCTTCCACATCCTCTATTCATATCATTATGTCATGTTATTTTGAATTACCATGCTGCTGTTGCCAGAGGTGCCAAACCAAAAGTATTAAGAGCCCAACGTGGGGCTCGAACCCACGACCCTGAGATTAAGAGTCTCATGCTCTACCGACTGAGCTAGCCGGGCCTCTTTTGAAGCATTTCCCACATATCTTTTTAAAGGAGTCACTGACATCCCCTCCCCGAGTTCTCTATTCATTCCACACAACAGGAGGTGGGTTGAGGGCGGGAGAGAGGCTGCCTGCCCTCCCTCTACTCCGAGAACATGCTGGGTGTGAAAACACACTCCTCTTGTAAAAACATCACATTTCCTGGTATTGTGTGCCGTGCTAGGCCCTGCAGAGTTGCGCAAGTGCTCGCTGATAAACAAGACTGACATACGTTGCAACTTTACCTGAGGATAGTGGATTTGGTGCATAGAAATAAGAGAATTTACTGATGCATGACACTTTGTGAGAAGTCTTCAGCTCTTTTAACAAGTGACTCTGAATGTTTGGGAGTAAATCTGACTACAGCAGGAAGTGAACAAAACATTTTGTTCACCACAACAAAACAGCAGCAGCTACCTGCTCAAGCTTCAGTAACAACCCTCCTCACCCTGAACTGCGGCCTGGGCTCCTCCAAGGACTCTGCGGGGGTGTCCAGGGTGCCCCACCTGTAGGCCAGCTCCGCCTCTCGCCTCTTCCAGCGCTCCAGAAACAACGTCGCCCACACAACGTTGAAGAGGGCGAAAACCACACAGCAGATATCCTGACTGGTCTGTGAGCAGCGAGCATGAGAGAATCAAAAGACACTTATGTAACCTTTGAGAGTACAATCATGCCAAAGCTAGTGCCATTTACTTTGTTTTTGTGTGTAGGTTGTTGTGCTGCTTCAACTCTCTTCTTATCTTTACAAAGGAATTAATATAAAATGTATGAGGACAGACAGCTAAATAGACGTCAAAATCTCAGTAAGATCACAACATTCCTATCTTAAAATAAAAAAGAATATACTATGATTACAAATCAGCATCAGTACACATATACTGTGGGTGATTTTTAGTAATATTCCAAGTGCTTGAAAAGACAGATTTTATTATAGAATCGGTTTGAAGTACCTGGTCGGCCTCGGCGAGTATCCAGAGCAGAAAGCCGATGACAGCGGGGTAAAGCATGGAGTTGGTGTAGAAACCCAGCCAGGCAAAATACATGCCGATCTTCACCCCAAAGTAGTCACAGATATCATCTAGAAAGCAGAGGAAAACAGGTCATATTGAGACTCTGAGAAGAAGAATCATTGTGTCTCAAACAATTATATTAAAAGGAACAGTGTGTAACATTTTGGGGGATCTATTAGCAGAAATGGAATATAATATTCATAACTATGTTTTCATTAGTGTATAATCACCTGAAACTAAGAATCGTTGTGTTTTCGTTAGCTTAGAATGAGCCCTTCATATCTACATAGGGAGTGGGAGTCCGCCATGTTGCTCCGACATGTTTCTACAGTAGCCCAGAACGGACAAACCAAACACTGGCTCTAGAGAGTGCCTTTCACGTTTTTACGTTACCTGAAGGCCACCGTAGTTCTCCGAAACACTTGTGAAACTGCGGATACGTGAGCCGCAGAGTGCAAAACCGTGGTACCGTCAGCCGCCGTAATGTAGTGTTATTATGGTAAGGATGGCCTCTGAGCGAGGTGAACGGCGTTACCGCGGTTTGGCACTCGACGGCTCAACGTTACTGCAGTCTTGGAAAGGGAGGAGTGAGCTGTAGGCTACTCAGTTGGATGCAATCTGCATCCAAATCCTACACACTGTACCTTTAATAAAAAGCTCATAAAATGTGACAGTATTAACAAATGTGACTTGGTATTAACAGTCGGGCCTGCTGTTATACTTTCTCTGTTATACAGTAAATAAAAGGTTGATATTTCCCACCCAGAGGCTGCCTTTCACACACAGCCTGGACCCAAGACGTCATCAGCTGGTTGAGGATCCTCTGCTCGTGGAGAGGAAACATTTGATGGATCACCCCCCGAGCCTGCAACTCTGGAACTAAAGACGACACATCGGGAAACGTGACATTTAGACATGTTTGACTAATAAAATCCACTGCACAAAGTATGTGTTATTATTAGTATGTGTTAAAGTGTTATTTAGATACGGAAGAGTAAAAGAACAGTATTAAAAAGTTCAATCATAACAAATGACAGCATACTGATTGGCTGCCCCTCCAGGAAGTGAATGTTGTGGAGCACCTCCCCCTGTTTGGCTCGCAGATTGTCCAGCCAATACTTTATAATGCCCTGACGCTCCTGGAAACCGTTATGGAGAGAAAGAAAAGACAATATTTAGAGATTTTAAATTCCTGAAATATAACAGCAAAAGACAGAAAAATAATCTTTAATAACACACCCAAAGCAACAATATGTATATCATTAACAAGAACCATGGCCCACAGTATTGACCTCTAACCTGTGAGGTAAAAAAGCAGAGCTCGCTGTCTATGTTCTCATAGATGTTGTCTTCCTCGCAGGAAAAGCGCCGCATCCCGCCGCCGAACTGCGGCTTGACAGCCTTGTGCATGCCCATCTGCTCCGCTCCTCGCAGTAAGCTGAGCGTGAGGAGAGAGAGCAAGAGAGAGAGGGGTAAATGAGCAGCAGGATTAAACCTGATGGAGCACTAACACTGTGTAGCGTCTTGACTACAGATGTTTGATAGATTAAGTGCATCAAGGCTAAACACACAACCAACTGTAACTGGGTGATAGCTCTCTGTGTGGTTTCTAAAGTCTGGATTTTCTGAAGCGTGCTTAAAGGAATAGTTTGACATTCTGGGAGATGCACTTCGCTTTATTTCCGAGAGTTCGACGAAACGATTGATACCACTCTCAAGCACGTGAATTAGCAGCTATTCCTTTAACTTGCCAGACTTTTCAACAGGCTCAACATAAGAGACATCCAACACAAACACACATATAGTACATGCTTATGTTTGTTTACTAGGAGTGGGGGGAAAAAATCAATAAAGTATAATATAGCGATATTTTGCATGGCAATATTGTATCGATACACAGACGTCAAGTATCTATCTTTTATTATATAAACTATTAACGCGTAACGCGTTGAGTTTTAAAGCTAGAGTGAAGATACTAGTATCATATGAATCTTGAAAACCTAAGGAATCCATTGGTATCAACCCGGTCATACCGGCTTATTGGGAAGAGGTTAAATAGCGCTCCAAAGTTACGCTAAATTTGGGCCATTTTCAAAGGGGTCCCTTGACCTCTGACCTCAAGAAATGTGAATGAAAACTCTGAGATGAAAAGAGGGAAAACTGTATCTTATTCGATAAAACACATGTTGACAAACTGCATAATTTGCAGTTGAGAAAAGGTAATAAATTGTTATATATCTTATCGCAATATTCAACATAATGCAACATGTTTTAAAACCCAATAAGATCGTAAATCGTAATCGTGAATTAAGTATCGTGATAATATCGTATCATGGGGCCTCTGGTGGTTCCCACCTCTATGTATTATGGCAATAAGGGTAAACAATAAACTCTGTAAGTTTGGGTAATACATTTAGATATAATAGTAACATAATTTAATTTAACATAACAGGTGGTTTGGAGGAAATGGCAAAATTGGGGGTTTGTTTACAACCAGTCTGACTTTGTTCATTTAAGCAATTTTCCTGCAACCCATGTATTCCCCGTTTATATGCAGTTAAATAACTGAGTAAAATGTTGCCAATAAGCAACAGGAATTACATTTAAATTGCAAATGCCAAAATGCCCTTACTCAAAACAGTTGAAAAAAAGACAGAAGCACAAGTGCCCACACACACACACACACGCACACACACGCACACACACGCACACACACACAGAGTCAAGAGTGTGAGCTTGGGAGTCTTACTTCTCAAACGTTGTCGTGATGAAGAAGGCGTGTGCCTGGGTGTGTTTGTGCTGCCGAACCTGAATGCTGACTTGTGGGATTCCAAGACGAATCTGATTCAGGAGCCACAGCATAGTGTGGTCATCTATTGTATCTGTAGGGAGAACATTTTGTTGTATTTTAAGTTTGACAGTGAATATGAGCATCATGGTTTCCTTGTTTCACTCAGTTTAATTCCTCAGGTGTGTGCGGGCATATTTGCCAAAGGAAGGAAGTTTGCTGCTGCATTAAGAGGCTGAACCAAACCCAGCCTCCCTGACAGAAGGGCGTAGAAGCAGTGGGATGGGTCATAGTGAAAGGTCAGTCCAATTACATCCCTGTCTACATATATCACAAACATGTTTTCTATAGGTTGAGAAGATGGGCTATAACCAAGACTGATTCCAATCTGAATCCAGCAGTTTCAGCCAACGACGGAGTATTAGGGCCACATTGAGGGGGAAAAAACATGATTTCTAGAATAAAGTCATAATATTTCGAGAATAAAGTCGTAATTTAATGAGAATAAAGTCATACTATTTCAAGAAAAAAAAGTTGTAATATTACGAGAATAATGTCATAACTTTACAAGAAAAAAAGTAATTTCCTCTTACACAAAAGAGGCAGTTTCCCCATCAGGTCCATGTGGTTATTTCTTCTAAATAAACGCAGTTTCTTGCACAATCTTTTCAAGGCCCTGATACTTATGATAATGTGGTGCTGATGTGCCAAAAGATGAAATATTTTGTTATTTGTGAAACCTATACTACAGTATAACTTCACAAGATGCTCCACATTCCTCATTTTCACGCAGGCGGCACTCTGCTCCATTTTCCCTCTAAAATAACACGTAAAATTACTACTTCATAATATCATGACTTTATTCTCATAATACTACAACTCTTTTCTCGTAAACCTATGACTTTATTCTCGAAATCTCAGAGTTATTTTTTTTCCTCAATGTGGCCCTAATACTCCGGGGTAGCATGCAACATGATATACAGGATGTGTTTTGTACATTGTGAAGTTTATCTGCAAAGTTAGTTTGATGAATGCCTCAAATTCACATTTCTATGCCCACGACAGCAGCTTCATTAAAAGACACTGCAGAGAGGGCTGGTCCATAAAAACGGGTACAGTTAATGGATGAGATCTAATTGTCCCCGGAGATCATTTTAAGTCCTAGTCACGCATCTGAGTGGCTGGCTGACCACCAAACACACTTAATGAGGATGATGCCCTGTTCTCTCTGCAGTGACGAACAGGGAGGACAGGCTGGAGCTTTACCGCACCTGGGAATGTCATCAGGATGTCACAGTTTTCGGTGGGCACCATCTTCAGCCAGGACTTACGGGACATAATGTAGTGTCTGGCCTGCAGAAGATGCTTCCCAAACAGTTTATCTGAAAGGAAAAGAGGAGCAGCAGAGGTTAATAAAGTCAGTTTAAATTGATTACAGAGAATAAAAGATGAAGAGCTTTGGACAGAGTGTGTAAGAGAGAGAAAGGGGGACAGACAGATGGTGATATTTTTCATCAGGCCGATCAAGGTCACAGATGACAGGTTAGACATTAGTATCGCTCTGCCACTCAGCACATTTCTTCACCATATTCTCCTATTTTTTGCTGTGTCATAGAGACTTTAAGGGATAAGATAAAAGGTAAATTGTTGTGCAAGCATGAAGGTTTACTGCTGCATTGGTGGCATGACTTTAAGCAAACACCGTTAACAAACAAATGATCTGTAAACTGGGTGGTGTGTAAATAGCAATGAACAAACTGGCTTTTCAAGTCCATCTCTAAATCCATTAAATGCAGGCAAAGCAGCAGTGCTATCCCACAATACAATGCATGCTCTGAAGTCATCATTTCCACTGTTCCTTCTCCTTTCACACGTTTGGTTCTCGCACACAAAATCGCACTTTCAAGTCACACTCTCCGTCTCACGCACGCACAACAGACCGAATGATTGACCGATCTCTTCATTGTTCACTGAATCTCCTTGTGACGCTCTCTCGGTACGTGTCTGTGATCAGGATTTCACATTCTGCGGCGCAACTGCATTATCACACCACCTTACTTTTAGCACGTCTCATCCCTTTTATTGAGAGGCTGCTGTCATCTCTCTGTTACAGTATGATGTTTCACACCAACATGCTAAACACTTGATGTACTGTACCTATAATACATGTCCGACAACAATGCAACAGGATAACGGCCCTGTGTTATCATGCAGGAGATGTTTTTAGAAAATATAAATGAGATGTATAAATCACTGAGCAATTCTGCTGAGTAAACTGTGTGTGTGACATAATGATGCAATCCGAGCCAAGTCACTGACACCAAATGCTTTTATTTTTCCTTTGTCTTACACTTGCTGTCTGTTTCTGAATACTTCAAAGTGTCGCTGACATCATTCCTCATTAAGGCCACAAGACATGAAGATATATCTGACGTGCAAATCTCTCCGCCAGGCTGCAGCACTTTATCCATTCAGAGCTACGTTACTATGTATGATGAGATGATTTAATGTCCATCTGCAGCAGAGCGAGTGGAGGCCGAAGAACTACAGGATACTCTAAACTGGATATCTTTTTTATTCCTCGTTTTTTTTTGTGTGTAAACAGTTCTATAGACTAGGCCTCTGAAGCTTCCTAACATGGGTTAGGCAATAAATTGATTGCTTATCATCTAACATTTCAAATGCATCATGGAATTATTTAAAATATCATCATTAATTGCGATTCCATATGTAAAGATGCAAAACTATTTCTAAGTCAGACTTCTCCCAGGATGACCTCTGAAATGCAGCCCAACATGGTGAACATCAGCTGTACAGCTTGACATATACAGTAATTTGTCATAAATAACCATAGCAATATAAATATTGATCTTGGATATAGACAGGCTAAGATACAGATATTGAAACGTATTGATTTTTTCATATACGTATATATTTTTTTCCAACATCAATCAGTTGAGATTGATAATAAATCACATTTTTGTTTGAATTATCAACATTATGAATGTGTTGCCAACCTAATTTAGCTCATATCACAATTTTCGATAAATGTCTATGAACTGAACAAACAAATGAAACAGATGTTATTGCTGTAACGTTTCGAGCACCAGGTTCTTCTGATAAGTGCAGAGAATCGCCATCTTAAATACCCATACTGCACACATGTGACATACCACACCTGCTTCAGATAATCCATCAAATATTAACAAGAAAATACTTTATATACTAAACATAAGCACCGATAGTATATCAAGGCTACAGAGAGGTACATCACGATGAACAACCGATGACGTCTACTCAGAAGTTCAACTAACCAATCAACCAAAAGTCCACCGTCTCTAACTGGTCATACCGTGAGAACACAAACACACAAAAAGCAGACAGGCAGCCTGGATAGGGTGCAGCCCATTAAGTCCTATCAGACAGACTTTTACATTCAGAGCTGCAGGTGGCTGCACTGTCCAGTTCACCTCACTTGCATCGTGGGAATGAACTGGCATAAAGACAGAGAGCACGCAAACTCTAACTGACAGTTTTTCAACTACTCAATTATCAGCTCTTTAACTGCCGCTGAGGGAAAGGAGTGATTATAGGCCACGCTGATGTGATCATCAGCAAAATCATCATTTACATTCAAGAGCTCAACTGAACCACTATCGCAGAGCCTGTAATCACACTGATATTGTTGAGACAGATGTAAAAAAAAAAAAAAAGGGCATGAAAGTGTAATTATTGTGTTTATATTAGGGCTGTCAAAGTTAATAATAACGCGTTAACGCAATCGAGCTTTCGGAGGTTGTAACTGGCATGGCCATGTTCAAACGGGTCCCTTGACCTCTGACCTTAAGATACGTGAATGAAAATGGGTTCTATTGGTACCCACGAGTCTCCCCTTTACAGACATGCCCACTTTATGATAATCACATGCAGTTTTTGGGCAAGACATAGTCAAGTCAGCACACTGACACACTGACAGCTGTTGTTGCGTGGTGGGCTGCAGTTTACCATGTTATGATTTGAGCATATTTCTTTATGCTAAATGCAGTACCTGTGAGGGTTTCTGGACAATATTTGTCATTATTTTGTGTTGTTCATTTATTTCCAATAATATATATATATATTTGCCTAAAGCAGAACATTTGCCCACTCCCATGTTGATAAGAGTATTAAATACTTGACAAATCTCCCTTTAAGGTACATTTTGAACAGTAAAAATGTGTGATTAATTTGCGATTAATCAGTTTATATAATTTATGGTAAGCCTATATCACCTGTCCTGATCTATATAAATGTGTTTTGAGATTTTCTCCAAATTAATGGCTTGAAGGTCAAGACCCACATTAGGAGCAACAACTGCAGTGACACTGCTCAGGCTGAGATTGTAAAGGTGATATTGTCACATCCAGATGACCAGACCTCTGACCAGAGTGTCTCCTCCACATTATGCTGGATGGACATAAGATAAGATAAGATAAGATGAACCTTTATTAATCCCCGGAGGGAAATTCAGGTGTCAAAGCAGCAACATCAGCAAACAGAGTGAAACACAGGAGAGGTAAAAGGTATACAAAAATTATAAAAACAATAATAGAGATATTAAAGATACAGAGTGAATGGGTGAACATAGTGTGTGCAGTCAGTCAATAAATAAATGTAGTATGTACAATAAATAAATGTAATATGTACATATGTGCAGTCTATAAAGTGGTATATAGGATGTATAGTGTAGAGTAAGTGTAAAGTGCGCCAATGGTTAGAGTCCAAGATGGTTGCAGATAGTGCATGTTTAAAGATAGTGATAGTGCATGTTTAAAGGTAAGGAGTCATAAAACATTTCAAGGGGCCCAGACATGGACATAGGGGGGGGGCTACAAATGATAAAACCTTAAAAAGGTATAAACATCACATTTTTTCAGTGCTGCTTTATAATCCTCATAATGCAATCCACCTGTCATTTGCTTACTCACCACCAAGTCTTGCAACACCAGACACAAAAAGGACACATGTCATCTAAGCCCTGCAAACACAATCTTTACTCTATAGTCAAAGTATAGTATGGCACAGCCTATCGGGACATGATGCACCTCCTCTTCCTCCTCCTCCTCCTCCTCCTCCTCGTGCATGCACCTGTGGACCACTAAAGCCAGACTCTTGTTGGGCCTGTCTCAATCCCAATGCGCACCATGTAGCAGGGAAAAGGAAAAAAAAAAAAACGCACCAAGACACCAAAACCCAATCACAGAGTATTGACCCCCTTTTAGTCTCCTGTGAGTCATTCGGTGAAGTCCATCAAGCATCTCGGTGACTGCACCATATTGCCCAAGCATGCATGCACAGTAATCTCTTTTATCCCCATCTTTTAAACCATATCTTCCTCAGATCACGCTCATACAGGACACATACTGTGTTTTTCTCTGTGTGGCACTCACCGAGCACCCCGGATGGTGATAAGGAGGACATATAATGCTGCTGCTGCTGGTTGCTGGTCCTGTCCTGCAGCTCGCTCGGCAGTGTCCCCGTCCTCTCCGTCCTCTCCATCCTCCTCTCTCCTGCTGCTGCTGCCCCGTCGCTGCTGCCGTCGACGTCTGCGGTGCAACTGTTTACAGAAGCAGCAGCGTTTACAGGATCAGCTGCTCCGGTGGCCGCCTGCATGCTGCTGCTGCTGCTGCTGCTGGTGCACAACGATATATACAGCAGGTGGTGGCAGTAAAGTGAAGGGAGCTGGTGGAAAACCGCACTGCACGGAGGTTTTTATTGCATGTTGCATGTGCATGTAGAGGGGGAACCCTATAGTGTATCTGATAGATGGAGGAAGAGGAGGAGGAGGAGGAGGAGGAGGAACATGGCATATTGTACACGCGCACCAGTCATGACTGGGTGGTGACGACAGAGTTAAGGGGAACACCGTGCACCTTATAAACAATGACATAATCGCCTGTGTCGTGCACATGTAGGACTGCAGGTGGTTTACTGTAGTAGGGTACTACATGTCCCACAATGCATTCATTTATTTAGATGCACCATCTTTTCTATTTGACGAAAAATGGGTTATATATCTATGCCACAAAAATGGATCTATAATGCAGTTGAGAAGGGTTCAACACAGGGAGATAGATAGATACAAACTTTATTGATCCTAAGGGAAATTCAAGTTTCCAGCATCACAGTTCCATAATGCAAAACATGTTAGTAAAAAGGCACAAGTTAGTAGTACAAACTACAAAGTATATAAAAATACACCAGATATAAAAATATCAGGGGATGAAGAAAAACTGTCAACAATGAATATAGTGCAGGGTTACAGCTGAGATCCCACAATGCCTTTATTTAGAGGCACTATCCTTTCTATTTGTCGAAAAATAGTCTATGTAAGTTTTATATCTATGCCCAAAAAAAATGATATTTAATGCAGTTGAGAAGGGTTCACATAGATAGATAATTCAGAAAGGCTGTTAATCTTAAAATCCTGTAGGCTAGTTTACTTTTAGACTGCAGTTTTCTTTTAACAGTTGTACTTAGTGTGTTTAATTGTAATTTATTTTTTGTTGGTCATCTAACACTTGAAAACTAGATCTCCAGGTTCCTGACAAGGTGAAATTATGAGACCTGTTGAAAAGATGTGATAAGATGTAATAAAATGATTCCTTTGAGTTATGTTAACATTAAAACGTTCTATTCAGCCACTGCATTAAGCACCAATCACTGGCAATGGCTCAATCACTCCTTTCTTTTGCAGTCTACTGTTCAGTGTATTCCCATTCATTCAAGAAATTGAAAAAGTATATATGTATGAGTGCGGGAGTTGTGTATGATTTGTGTTAGATAGATATAGTAACTTTATTGATCCCGAGGGGAATTCAAGTTACCAGCATCACAGTTCCGTGGTGCAAAACATGTTAGTAAAAAGGCAGTAAAAAAGTTAGTGGTACAAAGTATAAAAAAAATATACCAGATATAAAAATACCAGGAGATGAAGAAAAACTGTTAACAATGAATATAGTGCAGGGTAACAGCTGAGATACAGGACTATTAAAAAAGTGAACATATTTGAAAAGACATATTGCTTTTCATATGAAATAATTGACATATGTCTGCTTCTGGCAACAAATGTGTTGGGCCTCTGCTGGGTATAATGGCTAGAAGGGAGTCCAAACTCTCCTGAGACTGTTAAGGTTAGGATAGGTCATAGGGCAGTGAGTCTCGTGAGAGTTTTTGTAGATCTCAGATCAGATTTCGCAGGTTTTCTTCTAGACACGACCGCCCTGCTGCTTATTCATTTTCTCTACCAGGGTTGGTAAAAAATGAGGCTACAGCCAGGAGATGGTTAGCTTAGCATAAAGACTGTGAACTGGGGAAAACAGCAAGCTTGGTTCTCTCCAAATGTAACCTGTCCAACCAGCACAAAGCTCACTAAATAACATATAGTATATAAGCAAGGATGATAGGCCACCAGCAGAAACTCCAGGAAGTCACTATACGTGCCCCCATACAAGACTGTTTGTCAAATAAAACCACAAGTTGTTACAACCCGTCTCAAAGGTTTCAACAAAAACAGGAGACCAGACGAGTTTAAAAATAGTAACAGGCATTTATCTGACAAACTAACGATAAATAACTAAATAAACATGGAAAGTCAGTAATCAGTGATGTAGGCATGTGTGAAAGTGTCTGCTGAAACAAAACCAAAACAGGTGTGCCAGCCAAGGAAGAGAGAGACATCTGTTGAAAGGTAGAGAACTTTTATCCCAACCACACCAAGCCCAGGTGTGGCTCATCAGCCTGACGACCCTCTCTCCTGCAAAACAAAAGTGAACCAGCAAAAAGACACGGGACACCTATACTAGTGGAGGGGTCGTCACATCCCCCTCCATAAAAACGGTGTTCCCACCGGGAATGCCGACAGACAACACTTCTAACAAAATACAATAAACTACATAGCCTAATAATTTTAAAAAAATAAACCTTTCATACTGACCAGTTCTGTAGTGTGTCACTCAGGCAGCCAACCAATCACCACACTGCAACCCAGCAACTCCAACACCTGGAGAAGCATTTAAGAATTTACAGCATAGATATATTAGACAGTAATGGTACATCACCAGATTTGAAAACAAGATGTTCTTTGGAGGGTTGGTCTATACACGGAAATGCAAGACTAGGTGGTTAACACACAGATCGTCAAACAATGTGCAAGTATCGGAAAATGTGACGTGCAAAATCCCAGCTACCAAAACATACAGAACTGGACTTGCCATAAGCTCCAGCTACCAAAACACACAGAACGAATATAAGTGCTATCCAAAAGTAGCATCAAAAGTTTCCTCTACAACAAAGGCTCACTAGCCAAACAAGTCATCCCAAAACACACAGCACAAAGAGGCAACCAAACGACAACAAAGTTCACACCAACCAAGGCATGAGCTGTAGCGCTTATGTTCCCACAGCTAACAGGCCAAGCTACCAAGTTGCACGTCACAGCACAACCAATGACACACCACATCCCTCCTGTAACCATTTACTTGCCTACCATATGAACCACTATAACCTCCTGCAACAGCTATCATTTAGGTTCTTACAAATGAAGCACCTTCAGTGTAACTGGGTCAAACTACCCAGAAACCCTCCAGGCTGTGCAGAACTCTCATAACTGGGTCCAACTACCCCAGCCATCACACACTATTGGTCTAAAGGCACCAACAGAGCCAACAGACAGTGTTGTCCAGGTCAAATAGTGCACAAAAGAGACAATGTCTCCCAAGCTAATGTGGAAGTCTCCCCCTACCTAAACTAATCTACCTCACTGAACCCTAGTCTTCATGCAGATTAGCGGGAGGCTCTTTAAACACTATAACCAGTAGCCTCGGTTAGGCCCCCAGCAAGCTGGTTACCCACCTGACAGCTCTGGATGTGTCCCCGAGACAACTGCTCTGACCGCACACCACACAAAAATAACAAACTAAAAAAAACAAACCAACGAACCCAAATGGACCACGTTGCTATGCCTACCCAGGGAAACTCCACAAAAGCCAAAAGTTACTCACTAGAGGACCCTGCAATCACTGATGATAGCTCACACCTGCCAACACTGGCTGCAGGACCAACAGAACTCTGTGCCACAAAATCACAGGCATGCACAACTCAATACAAACACACCAGAACAAATCAGCAACTTGTTATCTAATTCAGCTGCTTACTTTCACCAAAAAAAAAACAGCAGAACAGCCTGCTTACCATACCCGTCCATGTCTCCCAAACAACTAGATTGCACAACTCAATTTACAAAATGAGGTGCAACAAAACCAAAACAGGTGTGCCAGCCAAGGAAGAGAGAGACATCTGTTGAAAGGTAGAGAGCTTTTATCCCAACCACACTAAGCCCAGGTGTGGCTCATCAGCCTGACGACCCTCTCTCCTGCAAAACAAAAGAGAACCAGCAAAAAGACACGGGACGCCTAGTGGAGTGGAGGGGTCGTCACATTGTTTTCACACTTCGGTTTGTGTACAGTTAAAGGTGCAGTATGTAGGATGTGGCGGCATCTAGCGGTGAGGTTGCAGATTGCAACCAACTGAAACTTCTCCCATGTGCCTAGCATGGATGTATTATAAGAACTGGATACCGCACCCCGAGATGGCGCCTATTCATTACAGTGACAATTGCTCACAGTTTCTGGGTTTACTTCCGGGGTGTGCGGTACACTGAATATGCATATTGTTTCTCCCGCTGGCCCCGCCCGGGAGTTCCCGCTCGGCCCGTAGACTTCACATTGTGATAACGTCACATTTGTTTAAATTGCTTTTCCCGGCTCGAGGAAGGTTTTACAAATATGAAACCTCCGTGGATCAACAATTCATAATAGAAAGAGTCGTAACTGACCTTGTTTGCAGTTCGAGGTGTCCTGTCAACTGTTTTACAGACGTCTCTTTTACACTGGCGGTCTATGTGGAAAATGTTTTTTGGGCCGCAGGGGGATATTTCACTGCAATACTGCGAGTGGCCATGAGAAAAAATAGGAAGCAAGACTAAGCGGCGATGCTATATCCAGGTCTTATAATACAGTATATCCATGATGCCAAGCGTGTAGGGGAACTATGGTGGCGATGCAAAAACGCAAATGGCCCTATCTAGAGCCAGTGTTTGGTTTGTCCCTTCTGGGCTACTTTAGAAACATGACGGCCGGCTACGTGAAGAGGACCCGCTCCATATGTAGATATAAATGGCTCATTCTAGTAACGAAAACACAACGATTCTTATTTTCAGGTGATTATACACTAAAGAAAACATGTGCCATTAGAGCCTCCTAAAATGCCACACACTGTTCCTTTAAAGAAACAAAATATAACGTTTTAATTAGTGAGAGCCAAGATGAGAAACACAATACTGCCACCTGTTATACAAAACTAATATTTGTAATTTCTTATAAGCCCAGATCACTTTCTGTTTTACTCAAAACACAAGGCAACGATTTATATAAATAACCCAAAGGCCTGTATACAGGTATATGTCCAAGTAAATTACAAGCCCTATGAACATGCTATGTCAGCCAGCTCTTCTCCACAACTGAATCTTCAAAACACTTTGACAGGTAAACAGCTTGGAGAGTTTAATGAGAGCGTAATTATAATACCATATGGTGCTCTATTTAAATGTGCATGTTTCACTTTGCAGCAACAATATGAAGAAAAAAAATGCTTGTGTGGAAATGTTTAGCCCAACAGGGTCATAGAGACACTAATTTGATTTCTTGGGATCAATTATGCATTCACACCCTCTGCTGGGTCCATCACCCAGAGGCACGTCTGTCTGCCAGCCACAGCTTCTCACGGTCATGTCAGGACATGGACAAGTTCTCCCTCAGCAATTGTCTGTTGGGAGAAAGTATTTGGATGCTTCACGCACTGAAGATAGAAAGAAGAATATCACCGACTGTGGACTGCATTCAAATGTAAGCTGAGGTTTGAGAGAAGAATAATCACTCCACATCCCAAAGCTTCCACTTCATCTGAATTCAGATATTTGTTTTTACAGCAACAGATCATATTATTCAATAAATGCACCTTGTCTGTATAATATTTAGCATGATATTAACTTCATGCTTTGTAAATGAGCAACCCTTTAGATCTGTAAAAAGAAGTAGAGCCAGAAGGAAACTTCATTACACATTCAGGACCCATTCATTTCCCTCCAATTCCAGTATGGCAATGCACTGCTATGGACACTAGATGGAGACAAGAGACAGTTTAACGCTTAAAGCCAGCAGGGAAGAGTCAAGTTGCTGCCACAATATTCAAATGCTAAACTACGTTATTATAACCCTAACACTGACATTTAAACACTATTATGTCTGTTCTGACATGAGATGTGAACCTTAAAGTGGCAGTAGGCAGTATATATTTTTTTGCATCACTGGACAAAAATTCCATAATAGCCTTTCAGCATATTGTAATTCAAGTGTTCTGAGGGAAAACTAGACTTCTGCACCTCCTCATGGCTCTGTTTTCAGGCTTTAGAAAATCTAGCCCGTGACGGGAGATTTTGGCCAATCTCAGATAATTTCATTGAGAGAGCGTTCCTATATGCTGTGCTCCGGTCATGTGACCGGAACTCTGCGTTCCTTCACCAGATTTCACAATGGCGGCGGCGTCACAAACTTTATCATTTTACAGCTAAACCGTGCACCAAAAGATGATTCATGATTCATGATTCATCATTCAAGATGAATGAACATTTGAGGCAAGAAATAGGCATTAACGTAACGTAATATTGATTAATATTTGATCAGCGCTGCCTAATTTGACTGTTTGGTCGGAGTTTGCGAGTGATTGACAGCCGGCTCTCATAGACGGCAGCTGGACAGCGGACCTCAGATCAGCTCTTACTGCTTGTTTTCCTCCAGTCTGTAAAATATTTCAGATGCCGTTAGGAGCACCGGAGGACACAGAGGCAAATTTTTTTCAGGTTACCCGTTTCATGTACTACTGTCACGATATAGCGACCGTTTTATAAAAAATAACTTTTTTAATCATATTTGCTCCAATCTCGCCTACTTCAGCTTTAAGGTAAAAAAAATGTGTCCCCTCTTGCCCAAGATGTCCAGTTTCAAGACAAGGCAATTCTAACAAATCTCAGTCTCAGATGGCTTTACAATATACACAGCATATGATTCAAACAAGCAAAAATTCCCCAAAACAATCCTTTAAAAACAGGAAAAAAGGGATTTATCAGTGAGTGTTTAGGGTTAAAGGTTAAAGGTCAACGATCTGGCTTTTCCAAAATTATTGAGACAAAAAAGTGCAAAAATAAGTCTGATGGGTATTTTCCATAATCCAGTTTCCCGACACTGCTGGAGTCATTTGACCTTCTAAATGGACCTTGGGAAGTTCCACTTCTGTTTTACTCTAAATGAAAATAGGACTGATAACCTTGAAACAATTTATTAACTACTAGGAAACAGAAAAAGTTTCGGTATTACCCAAAATTGTGCTGTTTATTCATTATGAGGAAATATTTATTATCCCAGGGTCAGAGAGTGGACATCCTCCCGTGGAGCCGGGTTTCTCCCATCACCTCAGCTTACGGCCGTCAACACGTGTGTTTACATACACTTTGTGCACTGACTGATGTCTCTCAGCGGGTGTGAGGGATTGAAAATAAATAACTGCAGTGGCTTTAGCTCCGTAGCTCTTCCTTAGTAGACTAGATGATCCGTAATCTTCTCGATTTTCCTGCCTGCAGTGTAGCACCAGTAAGGCTCTCAGTATGTGATGGATAATCAATGACATAGATAAATAGGACACTGGTCCTGGCTTACAGCAGCTCAGCTCATGACATCCACAATGTTTACAACAAATGACACTCATTTGTTCCTCAGTAAAGCCTCTTGTTTGCAGTTTGTTTATTTTTACTTTGGTGCATACTGTAGGTAGGCCTACACATACAGACCAAGGGATAACAGTAATACAATAATAACAATACTATAGTATTTTAATATTCTTCCCTACATGTTGGTGTATTTTTTGTGTGTCTTGCAATAACATTGGGCGTAAATGGTTTGTTTTTTCAGTTTATAGTGATATATTTGTATTATATTTCATTCATTTAGCAAAACTAATGACATTTCTGTCAGCCACAGCTGTACTGTGTTTAATGCTATATATATATATATATATATATACTATTTTTTTTTAATTTACTAATTTATTTATTTTTTTATTTTATTTATTTTTATATATATATATATATATATACATATATATATATATATGTATATATATATATATATATTATTTTTTTTTTAATTTACTTTTTTAGTTTATTTCATTCATTTAATTGATTGTAATTGTTCAGTTTGGTTGAAATTATTTTACACATGCAACAAAATGCGTAATGATCTGATAAATAAAGAATAAGAAAAAATATCTCGGCTTAAAACATAAAAGAAACACAGTTATTAATAGCCTGTATCAGACTGAAGAATTAACCGGTGTGTGTCTCGTGCCGATCCGAGCTGTAGTACAGCTCCAACTGTGAGTCACGTAACATTGTCTATATGAATGGGAATGTTAAATATGTGTTTTAACGCCAGGCTGTTTGTGGTACTGCAGTAGGAACAAAAAAAAAAGTTGTATCTGCCGTATTTTGTTATGTTGACATCACACGTGCAACTTCAGGATTTGCCCATAAAACTGAAGCTACATCTGCTCAAACACGGGTTACATGAAGTCAAGCACATCCTCTTTAAGCAATTAAACAAGCCTGTGTTTTCCTTTCCATAACTCCTCTGCAGAGAGAGGTCAAGGTGAGAGCCAGGGTTGCGCTGAAGGACTTCAACACAAAAGGACATCAATGCTAGGGTACATTTTCCCTCCCAGCTGTTTCCAGTGCTCACCCCCCTTCCCCTCAACAATAGTATCCGCACAAGAGAAAGGGTTTTGTTTCCCCCTGATGGCTTTACCAGCATGGGCAGCCATGGGACTGAGGGAGGCCAGGCAGATAGGAAATGCAATTAAAAGTCACAGTTAAGAGGAACATTAGTGGCGGCAGACAAAAGAGTTCACAGTCCTGCAACCCCAGGTGAGGAAGGAGGTCGTAATCATAAGCACTCGTTCCCTTTCCTGCGTCAGGAGGCGGAGGGAGGTGGCCCGGCAGGCCGCGACACAATGGCCCCAAGTCTTCGGTCTTAGTACTGTCCACAACGTTGAGGGTTAAGATCCCTTAAGAACAGCCAGCAATGTCATTCAGCCTCAAACTGATCATGTACTGGACGATCCTGATCCCAGTGGCATATGTGGCCTAAATAATGACCTACTTGAAAAATAAGGACAAGCATGGATTGACATATGACTGTTGAGAGCCTATTACTGTAGATAGTGTCCAGCTTTGGTTCAATTTGTTTTGCTTATATGACAAAATAAATACCACAAAGTTGCAGAGTTATTGTCAATGACAGCACTAAATGATCGTGTGAACAATTTTACTAGCCAATTGCGTTGAGATACATGTCAAACCTCCTCTTTGGAGCTTTGTGTTGATGGAACAATCACAAGTTGATATAGTACACCCGGTTCTTTTTAATAATTACTCAAATAATTTGACTGTTTGTTCAACTGTCAGCTTCAAAACAACTGAAATTTCTTCTTTCTACACAGTCTCATCTGTATTGTGTGCATAGTGTAATGTTTTTCTAGAGACATCTCATACAGTATGAGTTTAAAAAATGAAGAACAAAGTTTTCATTTTCTAAAGGTACATAAAACTGTCGAATGACTTTGTATTAGGGTTATAACCTTCACATTTTAAGTTTGGTTACAATCAAACAAGGGCTGTCAATCGATTGAAATATTTAATCACGATTAATTGTATGATTGTCCATGATTATTCGCCATTAATGGCACATTTTTATCTGTTCAAAATGTAACTTAAAGGGAGATTTGCCAAGTATTTCATATTCTTATCAACATGGGAGTGGGCAAATATGCTGCTTTATGCAAATGTAGATATATATTTATTATTGGAAATCAATTAACAACTCAAAACAATGACACATATTGTCCAGAAACCCTCACAGGTCCTGCATTTAGAATAAAGAAATATGCTCAAATCATAACATGGCAAACTGCAGCCCAACAGGCAACAACAGCTGTCAGTGTGTCAGTGTGCTGACTTGACTATGACTTGCCCCAAACTGCATGTGATTATCATAAAGTAGGCATGTCTGTAAAGACATCTTGAGGTCAGAGGTCAAGGGACCCCTTTGAAAATGGCCATGTCAGTTTCTTTTCTCGCCAACATTTAGCGTAACTTTGTAGCGTTATTTAACCTCATCGCAACAAGCTAGTGTGACATGGTTGGTACCAATGGATTCCTTAGGTATTTTAGTTTCGTATGATGCCAATATCTTCCTCCGAAAGATAGATTACATTAATGCGTTAAAGAAAGTAGTGGCGTTAAAGCAATTTTGCGTTAATGTGTAACATTGCGTTTCGCATTGACAGGCCTAAATCAAACCATTACCCTTTTAAATATAAAATATTTACCGCTGAATGCTTATTTACACACATTTTCCCCTTATTTTTAGGTTGGTATATTGTTGTAATTCTATATATTTTTCAGTGTTGGGAGTTGTTGAATCCTCAAACCAGCTGGTAAAATATAAGGTGGGAAAGTGCATAATTTAATCTCCCCTTCTTACAACATTAACTGTTGCTGTTCAAACCCTGTTGAAGTCAGACATATGACTTAACTGTATGTTTTCTGTGTGTAATTTAGTAGTTTGTTTCCACTGCATACTGTAGAGGGTAAAGAAATGATATGAGAAATGAAAGTACAAATGAAAGAATTCTGTGATAGTAATCATTGTCCACTTTGTCAGCTAAAACAATGGTCAAATGCGTCATTTGTGTACAGGGAATAAAGAAATGACACGAGTCGACAGGAAGATGCATTGAGATGACAGGAAACACGTTTGCATAGAGCAGCATCATCTTGGATGATTTTCCAGTGAAGGGGTTTTAACGCGTCCTGTGTCTCAGTCCGTCTAATAAAGTGAATCCCTGAAGCATCCAACCAGTTGACCTTTAATATCCTCACAGCTACGCCTGCAGTAAGCTGAACATCCCAAATGTGGAAAAACACTTGATGTTAAACAAAGGATATCCTTTAGAGGGGGAAGAGCGCTCCCCTAGCTGAAGCCTAAGTGCTGTATTTATTAATTGGCGCCAGACACAATACACGCTCTTGGTTCTTGAACCAAAAGTACGTTCCCATCCTTTCACAGTGCAACCAACAGGATGTTTGTCTGTTGCTTTGTTTCCCTGCTCTATGGTAATGTTGCACTGAACTAATCATATGATCCATGCCAATAATATAATCTAAAACTCTATATGCCTAACAGAGATGTAAAGGAAGCACCATTCATATGTCACAATTGTTCAAACACGGGGTATTTATTTCTGCACACAAACAAATATATTAATTTCCGTCTCTTTGTTTCATAAAGCAAACAAAGATTAAAGATACAATCGGTCTGTTTTCACTGTTTCAAGGCTTGTTTTGGGAAAGGTCAGAGCACTCGTCAGATACCAAGACATGTGTTCTTTATAAGAGATATATTGGGATTTTATTTAGGCTATGGATATCCGTGTTCTCTACAGTTAAGTGATGGCACATTGTTTTTAACAACAGCGTGTATACAAGAGCGTTTCCAAAAGTTCCCTCCATCTGCCTCGGCCGGCCTGCTGACAAGTTGGCAGGTTAACACAAACACACTGGAGGGATTAAATTGCGTTGCCAATAAGTCTCGCCTGAAACATTACAGGATGGGTTGGGGAGTCATTTATAGGTAATTAGCCACACAATAGGTGACGCACACGGGGACAAACAGTTGTTTCCGGGTCTGCATCGGATAATATCTCAAATAGCTTTGTTTATAAAGACGAGGCAGGCACAGTTGATGCGCTTACGTTCAAACATAGCTTTTATTTATCTGTATTTACAGTCTAAAAATACAATATGTGCTTTATCATACTGTGCAGATACAATTCATTTACACACAAACTTCACATTTTACATTCAAAAGTGCAAAAGTTATTCAAATTCCTTTTCTAAGTGCATATTGAAGTATAAACTGTCACAAACAGTGTATAACATATGGTACATGTATTGATATAGAACATGTGGAGTCAATATGAGGAGCTTGCATTCAGCTGTGTTTAATAGAAAGAAAGAAGATGGAAGAAACATTTCTTTTAAGTTTTGGTTTTTCCCATCAAGGTGGACTAGCCCAGCATTCTGGAGAGATCTTGTTTCTCCCTGGAAGTAAAGAAGCAAACAAAGAAACAAAGGATACTGATGAGTGAGTTTATCAAACTTAAAAACATCACATTTTTGTTTGTTAATGGATAAGTTTGGTGATAGTTTATATTTGTCTTATTATCAACAAATCCCATGACTAACAACTATCACGTAGTCTGATTTTCTTTGTGCCGTGTTGCTCAATTTTTGTCCAAAAACTATTAAAAACACATCAATGAGCCAAACTGTTGCACTGGGTGATATGTTCCTTCATTACAATGAACGTGGGCACTGTAGTTTATTTCAAGTCAATCCTGCGTCCTGTAAACTAGAGCACCAAATGTGTATTAATCCGCGGCTGAAAATAGTCCCCAACAGAGAGACAACTTACTCGTGGTTGTGTAACATTTGCTAAAAACTACAGTGGCCAGCTGTTTTAGTAAATAATTAAAAAATATATATATATTTGTGGCCTGTTTTTAAATATTTACATCTTCAGTAGGAACCAGTGGGTTTGGGGCTGAGCACCAGAGACAGGGAAGGGAAATCAAATTATTGAGAGACAGACTAATGTATTGTTGGTTTTGTTTTTTCATGGGATTTGTTGACATTAACAAAAATATAGAATATCGCATCTGTGCAACAAAATCACCAGCAACATTTACACTTTCACCATCAAGCTACAGCTAAAAGATAATTAATACTCACTCTGGGCCGGAGGGGTTGATGATGCGCTGCAGATCTCTGAGGTGTTGAGCGACGTTGACTGTTGGTTAAACATGAGAAATTTGTCATTAGATGTAATCAATCAAGCTTCATTTATGCTTTACAATACTACAGAAACGCTAATAGTTGGCATTTCTACTAAGGTTCTTGAAACATCAGAGCCATTCATTCAAAGTTTGATGAGGAATTATTATAATGGAGTTTGAAATCAAATACATATTAATAACTTGTGATGTTTGTTTAAAGGGTCTGTTCACCCAAATTATCTATTTATCATCCATGCAGATAGTTTTGAGATATCTGTTGTCCCTGCTGTTGTGCTGCTCAAAGCTTTGAAAAATTAAATTGAAAAATTCAGCAGCAGCTTGTGCTTTTACAAGACACTCTTACGGAAAGAACATGCTACTGCTGAATTTTTTAATTCAAAATTTTCAACACTTGAAGCACCACAACTATTTTTCAATTCACCTCTATTGTATTGGAGTGCGGGGAAGAAAATTCAGATGGATTTCTCAAAACCTGGGCAAATGAAATCAAAACTATCTGCATGGCTGGATACCACCAGAAAGAGAAACATCTTGTAATCTGGGTGAACCACAACTTTACTTAAAAAAGGTCCCAGAATGTGAATAATAAAGTGCAGACATATATTCTTACTTTGGCCACTTCCCAGTCCACCAGTTTTTCCTGCATCAAACGACGATCCAGTTCCACCAGAACTACTCCCAGTTGATGATCCTCTCCCTGTTCCTGTTCCACTTCCTGTCCTACTCTGCCCTGCGCTACTACTACTGCTAATCCCCCACCAAGAGGGGCTTTTCACTGCTGTTGTTGGCTTATTTTGTTGGCCTGTCCCACTTGAGACAGAGCCTTTCGCAATCACTGCTGGCTTATTGTACACTGACCCAGTTGACGAGGAGGACGAGCTTGAGGAGCCTGTCCCAGTTGATGCTGGCTTATTGTACACTGACCCAGTTGACGAGGAGGACGAGCTTGAGGAGCCTGTCCCAGTTGATGCTGGCTTATTGTACACTGACCCAGTTGACGAGGAGGACGAGCTTGAGGAGCCTGTCCCAGTTGATGCTGGCTTATTGTACACTGACCCAGTTGACGAGGAGGACGAGCTTGAGGAGCCTGTCCCAGTTGATGCTGGCTTATTGTACGCTGACCCAATAGAGCTACTAGACCCAGAAGAAATTGCTGGTTTATTGTATGCTGACCCAATAGAGCTAGTAGACCCAGAAGAAATTGCTGGCTTATTGTATGCTGACCCAACAGCGCTACTAGACCCAGGAGAAATTGCTGGCTTATTGTATGCTGTCCCATATGAGCCCATCCCGCCTGTCCCTGCCCCACCATGCTGACCCACACCACCGGGCAAGCCCCACCCAGGCTGGGACTGTGTCAAGCCTCCTGTAAATCCACCGGACCCTGGCTGAAATAAAATGAGAGGGATGTTAATATTGGGAACAAACGGATTCTAAACCATTTGTTAAAAAGTCATTAACATCATATGATGCAACCAAACTACTCTGAATTGACACAAAACATGATCGTATTGAATTCTCTTTTCTGCTTTAAGACGTAAACCCCTGACAACCGGTCGAGGCAGATGGTCGCCCACCCAGATCCTGGTTCTGCCCAAGGTTTCTACCTGTTAAAGGTGTTGCATAAGAATGTAGGCTCATGTTGGGTCTCTAGATTATGTCTCTAGAGTATGGTCAAGACCTGCTCTGTATGAAAAGCGTCTTGAGATAACTTCTGTTATGATTTGACGCTATATAAAATTAAATTGAATTCGAGGAACATCATAGAGCTTCATGTCTAGGTTTGAAATTTGTCCTTAGAACAAAAGCAGACACTTGACTGACGTAAATATTCGCCCCTTCTGCCCTCTTGTACTTTACTGGCAGACAATTTCCCTCCTTCACCTCCTACTCTGCACTTACAGCTGGATCATTTCCAACAACCTGTCAGGCCGCTTTGATCTCATGCATCTTATGCAATACGTTCAGATCTATGGGCTTTGCTAGTATTTAAGTATTTCTACAGGTGTTATATAGCAAACATGTTTTCTGATGCTGCAGAGATGGAGACAACTAAGCTCAAATTTCTGCGCAAAATGACCTAATTGCTGCACAAATGTATGCAGATCATTACATATAACAGTGATTTTATAGTTAAGTCAACAATTATGCAATGTGATGATGCCTTGTATAGTATATGCTAGTGTATACTTTACATTGTACTATATTAGAGAACCTACACCAGCATTCCTTGCATGTAATATCTGCTGTTTACAGCATTGTTTTTTCTCCTTTTAACTGCCTTCACGGGCAAACAAGCTCTCTAAAAAGAACAATTAACATTGTTCAGGATGTTTTACAAGATTGTACCGTAGGCCTCATTTAAAGTATTTAAATATTTGAATCTTCAGTAATCTGACTGTGATTTTTTAGGCAATTAAGGGTTGAATGAAGAACACAAAAGAGCTCAGCTAGTGGCCCCTAGAGGCCCCGCAGAAGAGCTAAGAACATGTTCACGTAATCAGTCATGGCACTTTTTTCTCACCTTAGACATGCATGACATGTTGAGCTGCCTGTTTTGCTCCGTAAGGTGATCAATGGCTCTACTTTTATACTTGACATTGTTGTTCAGGACTTCTATCTCTCCATTTAGTCTTATCTTGTCCATCAGGAGTTTCTCCTTGTCCTCGTCGTTTTTCCGCTGAAGCTTGTCCAAGTTCTGTCGGTTCTGCAGGATCAGGCCGGAGCGGTTATTGCTGCACCAGCGGTAGTCGTCAGACAGCCGCCAGTTCTCTGCCTTCAAGCGGCTGTTCTCACCCTGGATGACCGACACCTGTCCTCCCACGGTATTCAGGTAACGCTGGAGCTTGTCCTCCACTTCCAAGGACAGGCTGGTGCAGTTAGTGCGGATCTGCTCCAGGTGTTCCCTCTGTTTGGGGCAGGTGAGCTGGAAGGCGATGTGTGAAGGGAAGAGGGAATTGATCTTCTCCAGGAAAGCCTTGGACACGTTGCTGATACCGCTCAAGGACTGGGAAAAGTCATCTTTGCATTTCTGGCTAAAGAACTCCACTTCCTTTTCATGTGTGAATTTGTCCCTCCGCAGACGGATGACCTCCAGGTTAATGTTGTCCCTCTCTTTGGCAGTCTGGTCCATTTCCATTCTCATCCTCTGCGTTGATTGCGTGAAGTTGGACTCCACAAGCTCAAGCCTGGCTTTCAGACGCTCAGCCAGCAGCCCACAGTTACAGGTTGTAGGTTGTTGGCCAACTGCTTAGAAAAACAATAATGGCAAAAGAGACAAAGAAGCAGACACGTTTATCTTTCTCTAAGTGGTAGCTGTTTCGACTGCAAGTGAGGATTAGGGACAATAGCTCATATGTTTCATGTATGTATTGGATTATTTTTGGGTTTGCACTGGAGAGATGTCATACTCACATTGGGGTGGGCATCGGGCAGAAACACTTAATGAGCTCTCACAAAAGTACAACTTGGTGTTGCACTGTTGCTGTTCATATCAGTGGAAGAAAGGACATTGATGTTTTAGTGATTTGTTCTAGACCAGTTGTGAAATGTAGACCAACAGGAAAAACAATTCATCATTTACAGTTCCCCTTAGTCAATAACCAAGATTATTATGTTTACACTTAAAAATACTCGGACATGTGGTTTCAACACAAAAGTGCTACTTTGACTTGTAATAATTATGATAAAAAAACAATCTGTTGGGTTGCCTGTTAGTCTGAAAACTATAAAAGAATATCTCAGAATTACATTTTACAATCCTATTTATTGAAAAACACAAAAATAAAATTACATTTCTACAGGAATCAGTGGTGTAAATATACTTTTGAAAGCAGTACGACACTTTTTATGAACTTTTTATCTGCAGAGGCTCAACTTGACTAAAGCATTGCAGGTATACCGATAAATAGTTTCCTTTCATCTGTAACTAAAGCGGAACTACGCCCATTTTAAACATTCAGACATGTTATTCCTATGGTCTTAGATGGTCCAAAAAATATTAGTAAACATGAACAACTCTCTCCCAAATCCTGAGTGCTAAAACTCAAATTTGTGATGTCGTCAAGTATAAAGTCCGGAACTGCTCCGTAGACAATGAATTGGGAGTTTGAGACTTACCTCTTTGGTTTCTGGCTTTGGGAGAGAGTAGCTCATGTTCACACATATTGATTGAACTTTCCTTGGTCATGGAAATAATATATTAAAATTCTTAATTTAGCTGTTGTGCCCTTTAACTTACATTAACAACAGGTAGTGAACTATACCGACACAAACAAATCCACGTCTTAAGGTCTATAGCTGTTGAAAGGTAAGGAGTTCAATTCCAAATAAGACATAAAAGTTTAATTACACATTAAAAAGTAATACTACAGACAGGTATGTTTGTGTTAGATATAATCAAAAGGCTTCTTACCAGCCTCTTGTCAATATCTTGGATAAGGATCGCCGAGATGTTGGAGAAGAAGACGAGCTTGGCCAGGTCCCAGTCGTTGCGGGCCTTCTCGGTCAGGGTGGTGTTGAGTAAGTTGGTCAGGTTCTTCCTCTGGTGCCGCAGGGCGACGTTCTCTATGGAGAGTCGGCTGAAGGTCTCCTCCAGGTCGTGGATGCGCGATGTGGACGCCGAGTCCTGCGACTTACCGTAGACCAGAAAGAGCACCAGGCTGACTATGATAAGAGACTGAATGAGCGAAGAGAAGAAGAAGACGATGCGCATGTAGTAGCCGCAGCTCTTGCCCTTTGAGCGGTACTGCGTCCTCTTTTGGCCCTGCGGGCTGGACTTGGAGACCTTGGAGAAGGCGCTGCTGTACATTGTTGCTGATGGTTGAAGGAGTGTCAGAGAGAAGTGGTGAGGCTCGAGGATTACTACGAGTGGCCAGCCACTCTAAATCAGAGGTTCCTCCTCAGCACTCTGCAATTTCACAGCCCCTTTCGTGTAAAGCTTGTGGCCCTTCCTCTAACAAAGCCAAGCGCACTACAGACGTTTCCTCTCAGCAGCGTTGATAGCATGAGAATTGATCAGATTGTGAGTGAGGTGTAAACATGGGTAGGAATTTATAAACTCCTCTTGCCACACACTTCCCATGATGGGAAGCTGTCCTGAACCAGTCCCCTCCCTCTACAGGCCATCTCCCCGCTCCGCTGGCAGCCCCTCCCTTTGCAGAGGTTATCAACACACACACACATACACACACACGTGGCCTGTAGGCATGCAATGTACAGTAAGAGCCAACCCTCACACACACACATTCCCATCCATGTTTTTTTTTTTTCCTGAGATTGTGTTTAACACATTTCAGTGTTGAAAATGTGCCCAATCACTGCAAAAAGAATACATTTTAGATTTTTGGAGTCACCATAAAATCTAATTTCATGAGCATTTAGCGTTGAGGTAATTATTATGAAGCTTTAAAAAGCTCAATTTATAGGTGACATTTACACTGACAACACCTTCTGTATTCTATTGCGAAAGCCCGACAGGCCATAAAGACCTCACCGGACTCGTGGTGCCAAACTTTTTTATGGGATCATGAACAGTGTTTTCCGGTGCACAGCAGGCCAGGAGGACAATGGCTCATGTTGTCCTTCTGACATTCTCGTTGAGTGGCTCTTTGATGCCGCGAGTCTCAGTCCAACATGATGACGTGGGTAAGCTGCCCTCTGTCTCACAGGACACATACACAAAAGAGAGACTAACCAATTTAAAATGAAATAGAGGAGCCTGACAGTAACAGCTACAACTTTTTCCTGCCAGGCATTGTTGACGTGCCAGGACTCATCTTGATGGGAAGCAGTAATTCATAGAGGAGCTGTTGATGGCCCAAACCTGCGGCAACCTTTTGGACGAGATCCAAGATAAAAAGGCGCAGAGAAACGCAGGATATCAGAGACAAATACGAGAAATAAACAAGTCACATTGTTGATTTAATTGAGGATGAAGAGGGCTGTTTTTATCGTCATTTCTAAGAACCGGGTATGGAAGTTGTTTTTTTTCCAGATGTATTTATATTTTGGATGCATTCATGGGATGTTGAAAACCTGGCTGACACAGCACTCTCAAATCAGTAAGACAAGCTTGTTGCACAATTCACACACCGCACTAATGCCTAGTGTCAGTTAAGAAAATTATCATGCAATACAAATACAGTTTTTATAAAAAGAGAGAGGGCAGTCTACCCAGCTTTACTAATTTATGTCCAGCAGACTTAACACTGAGTATGAAATAAAAAGTCGATAAAAAGTTTGACCATCAGATATTGAAACAGAGGTTCAGACATCAGTTTAGTATAATGTGCTTTTTAGACCAACATAAATAATGAAACAGAAAGAAAGTGAAAGGAATAGTTTGACATTTAGAGTAATATGCATATTTGCTTTCTTGCTGAGAGTTAGAGAAGATTGATACCCCTCTCCAAACTCCACCACCAATCATTGTTTCATGTGCCGGGGTGATGCTACGGACAACTCAGAAATAGGCTACGTAGTTATGTTCTTGAGGGATTTTTTTGGTAATATTTGGAAATGATAATAATAAAATAGTATTAGTAAAAAAAAGAGAAAAGTTATACATTTTAATTATTTTTTCCCCCCTAATGTGGGGTGCCCCTACGGATGGATGCCGTCCCTATAGCATTCACCTATACGGCCTATACCTAGGGCCGGCTCTGCCTCTGAAGCTCACTAATCAACATGTTATATCTTGTTTCTTTACTCTGTACAAAAACTGAAGTGAAATTAAAAATTGTTCCCAACCTCAACAACTATACTCCAAGCATCGATTCCGGTTTCCAATCTTTATTCTTATCTTGTGATGGTATCAATTTACTCATCTAACTCTCTCTAAGAAAGCAAAAAAACATATTTAACACAATGTTGAACTATACTTGAAAAAGCAACTAAAAAAAAGAAGAGAACAAATTCAGGTTTGTTTCACTGCGGAGAGCAAAGATGTGCTGCTTTAATATCTTAAAGGAGCTTCCTGTTTAAGTCTATTAAGTAATTAAATCAATAAACCAGCGCAACATGGAACAATCATCACATGCCTCTTCCAAAAACAAGTCTGTGTCTGGAGCGGATATATCAAGTAGCCTATAGAAAGGATATAGTGTATCCTGTGCAAAGGGCAGCGGCGCTGATATTCTGCACACCGACTGTGCTCTGCTGCCCTTTCAGATAAATGTCAAAGGGCTGAGTTAAAGGACCAGTTCACTCAAATTACAAAAATACACATTTAACACATTTACTCCTAGTGGTTTGAGGTTTTGTGATATTTGCCTCTGAAATATGAGGTACCATCTTAATTAAATTGTTGTTATGCATCTGTACATGTATATGCATTATGTGCATACGGTATGTGTGGTGACGCATGTGTACAGATCATGTGTGTATGGGTATATCTATACATCCATTTGTGTGTATGCATGTATATATTTATACACATTTATGTATGTACATTTGTTTCATTACATAACCTTGTTTTACCACTTTACTATTTTATTATTATTGATATGTTCAATGATGTTCTGTTATCTTATTTTTACTTTTGCTTAATTTTTCTGATTTATTGTCTTGTGAAGCACTTTGTAACATCTGTTTTGAAAAGTTCTATATACATACATTTATTATTGATATTTTTATTCATATTATTTATAATAATAATAATAATAATAATAATAATAAATGAAAGGTAAATGGGGTTCTGTTTGCGCAGAGAACTGAAAAATGACATCTGAAAAACTCAATAAATACACATCAGCTCAGAAAATAAAAACCAAACACAACACTAACAATGTAAAAATACAATTACAAATAAAATAATGTAAAGGCATGTTTGCTTCAATCTGCGTTTAAAGTGATCAAATCTATGATTCATTTTAAGACTAAGTAGTTCCACAAGTTGATCCCCTCCAACAAAGAAAGATGTCTTTCTGAAGGCTGTTCTATGAAAGACAACCAAACATTTACACAGAAACACAGAGAGGTTACACCCTGTCACTAAACACCTAATATTAATATCAGCAAAGTTAATAAAATTATCAAAACTGAACATCTTTAGCTCCTTCAGAACATGGCAGCAGTGAGCAGTTTCAAGAGGCCAAAGCTGTTTGTGACCAAGATTTTATCCAGTTCAAGTGACAACTGTTTATCCAAACTAAATGTTTCCAAAACAACGAAATACAGTTGATTTCTTCGCTCAACCGCTTATCGAAAGCTGCACATGTGGGTGTGAAACAGTCTAATTTGAAAGCACCTCACGGGTGAACAAGCCAAAGCTGCACCACTCCCACACACCACCCAGCTACCGCAGTTTTTGGAGACGTCTCTGTGTCACAGATCGCTCCCTGTACTGGGTCAGGTGAGGGAACAGAGCTCTATTGTGTTTCTGGCGGTGTTTAGGGTATGAAATGTTCCGTTAGACACAAAGCAACCTGAAGTGTTTACAGGGATGGTTTCCTGTCAGCTGAAGAGGTCTGTTGAGACTGTCTTGCCCTGGTTTGGGTGCTCTTTGTTGAGCATGAACTACACGTCCCTTACATCACTATTCTACTCACGCAGCTTTCAACAAGAAGTCCTCAAAATTAGTTGAAAACTAAAACAATTAAAATGTAACCAGCTGCTTTAACAAAGTCCTCTGCTCTCATGTTTCTTGAATTTGCATACAACAAACACCCACCCAACATCCACTGAGATCAGCTTGGCTTCAAATGCAGAATACTACTCAGGGTTATTATAGTAAACTAAAACTGAAACTACAATGAAAGCAAACTAAGCAGTGAAAAATATGTTTAGTAAACTGCAACTAAATAAATATTATATCCTTTAAGAAAAACTGAACTGAAACGATATCGTCTGGTTAAAAAACCCAAATAAAAATGAACGTAAATTCATTTCAGTTTCAGGTTTTTTACCTATAATACATCACTACCAGAAAAAGAAGACAATATCAGTCAACTGTCGTGACATTGAACTACAGAAATTGAACGGACTTGACATTCTAGGAGATGGCACTGTGTCACAATCGCTTCACTAAAGTAGTGAAAACATTAAACATTCCTACACAGTTCTCAAAACATGTTGTATATATATATCTACTTTGTATGTATATACATACTTCTGAGACATTATACCTGGCCTTACAAAAACAAACAAAGTAAATATTAGGGTTGTCAAAATTAACGTGATAATAACGCGTTAATGCATATTCGTTTTAACACAACTTGCGATTTTTATGTTGTAGTGAGCTCAGTGTAAAAGCCAAGACTAAACCTTTCTGAAAAACTGAAACTACACTAAAACTTGCAAACAAACTCTGAAAACTAAAATGAAATTGAAAAGTCAAAAATAAAACAAAATAAAGAAAACAATTGAATTTGAATGAGCAGCATCAGATATGAAATATGGTGAAATGGTGAAATAATAGGCAACAGAAATAGAAAACATACACAAATTTCTTATAAATTCAGTGTAATTGAAGATAAATCTCAGACAATACAACAAAATTAAAAAATCTCATGAAGTTTCCACCATATGTTTAACACTTTAACACTTTAACACATGGTGGTGTCAAAGCACCTGGCTCTTTTCAACACTACCTCCACACACTCCACATTCACACAACTACAAAACAGATTGTAACTGGTGAAATATACATAAACACTAAATATTTCTAAATATACTAAATACTAAATATTATTCTTTTGTATTTTTTGGTAAATGTTGATATTTCTTAATTTAAATTAAGCAAGTAAAAGCTGTTGATATATCTAACAACTAGATAATGTATACGCTTATAAGGGCTTTAATGTATTTAAACTGATAATACTGTTTAATATTGTTACATATACATACATATATATTATTATCATGCACGTATTTATAAAACTGGTCAGAATTTTGTAATTTGAAACAAGATATTCTATTTGGACTGATTGCACAAGGAGAGGACAGTCTCAATGCAATATGCAAGATACACACACACAGTATGAATTGTCATGAAACACTGCCACCTAGTGGGGGATCAATATAACTGCATATAACAGCTGAAGACTGCCTCAACGCTCCATTTAGCAATAAATGTAGTGAATAAATGAAGATTTCAGAAATAAATGATCCTGAAGTAAAGCAGTAAAAATATGGTAGCACATGGGGACACTATAAACAGCTGTGTCCTGTATACATCATGTTTAACAATTGGATTTTACTTATTCATGGCTTTTACTGTTTAGATCTGATAATGTGTTCAATATTTGATGGATGGAGTCTCACATACAGTCTACGCTCCTGAATTGTTAAACTAACAATAAACCTCGAAGTATGAAAAATGTAAACTAACCTTGAATCTGGATGAATATAATCTTTTTTTTTACTTTCTTACGTACTAGGTGTAAAAGTATTTCAAGTTTCAGGCTAAGCTGACAAATGTAAATGCAAAGTAAATTCAATTTCTTAAAAAAATTACATTTTGGAAAATAACCTTATTCACATTCTTGCCTAGAGCTAGATGAGAGGGCCGATACCACCATGGAGCCAGCAGCCGGTTAGCTTAGCTTAGCACAAAGACTAGAAACAGGGGGAAACAGCTAGCCTGGCTCTGTCCACAGGTACCAAAATCAGCCTACCTCCAAAGCTCACCAATTAACATGTTATATCTTGTTATCGTTTTTAAACTGTACAAAAACAGAAGTGTAAAACGTATGTGATCAAATTTGTATTTTTCATTACCGGGGGTTAGATTGACTATAACAGCAAATTATCAGCATTTATTTATATTTATTTATATTACATCTGTAATACTGGACATGGATCATTTTAACAGTCCACAATCATGATATTCTTTTTTTTTAATCCACGAATATTATGTTAATTTATCTGCACGACAAAGGGCTCTTATTTGCCCCTCCAGTCTTAAAAATATCCCCACCCCAGATGGCACCTGGGTACGACAACCCAAAAACATATAAGGAAAATAAGAAAAATTAAATAAAAATAAATAAATAAAATAAATATAGTATATAATGTAAAAAAGAGAAAATATAATATAATAATACATATAATATAATAATATATAATGTAAAAAAAAAAGAGGAAATATATATATATAATACCTATAATATAATAATATATAATGTAGAAAAAGAGGAAAAATAATATAATAATACATATAATATAATAATATATAATGTAGAAAAAGAAGAAAAATGTATATAACAACACGGAGGAAGAAGAGGTGTAATAAGTTGTAGATTTACAATGGGTTATGTGCCAATTTCTTAACCATGCACAGGTACTTCCTGTTATCTTTTCTGTTAATTGGAAAGAGTCAATCTAGCCATTTGCTCCTGTTTCCAGTTTTAACGCTAAGCTAAACTAAGCTAAACATCGCCTGGCTGTAGTTTCATATGAGTTGTATATAACAGATATGACTGTGGTATTGCTCTTCTAGTTATATTTCACTTATTTATTAATCTGTATAAAAACAGTAGTAAGACTTTTTTGTGTTTTTACAACAACTATTTGTTGGCTGGGAGTAATAACTTATTGGAGTCTCTGCTGGTTGCCTGGCAACTGCTTAATACGAGTACTTCCTAAAATGTCAAACTATCCCTTTAATGGAAAATAATCCAACTTCTCTTTTTTTTCTCTTCTCACTCCACCCACCTGCCGTATTGTTTTACCTGCCCTCGCAGAACAACAAGCTTCCTGACCGATAACGCCCCATTAACACGTAGAATCACACCATGAGGTTTCCCTCCAGAGATGTTTGGCTAATGGGTAAGTTGCTCTGAAGGATCTGGTTACCCATATCACAGCCGTGTGCCATATCAGATGGCTAGCCTGAAGAAAGAGGTCTCTGTTACTGAGAGACACAGAGGGGAAGTGATAAATACCCAAGTCAACCACCACACAGAACAGAGACAAATAAACAACATGGTGCTAAATAGCTGCATGTGCCCAGTTTGTGTTAAGCGGAGAGAGACTTCTTTTGTTATCTACGCTCCAGCTCGTCCGAATTTAAATGATACTGTACTGCTTCGTTGGGGTTAAAAAATTCAGACGCTCATTTATCATGACAATGCACGATGATATCAAAGCCAGAATTGTTCAAATGGATTTTCTCAACGGGCCCTGTGATGTGCAGTCCTCTCAGATCATTTATTCAGGCTCAAATTCAATCGAAAAATGAAAGGCTGGCTGTGACCAGCGGCTCCTGTGGTGATGTGATAAGAAAGACTGTAGCATTCATATCAAGGAAATTCTCCCTCATATTGTATTTATCTGCTTTTTTTAATCAATTTTTCCCGCTGAGCCGAGTGGCGGCTGGGGGCATTAATGGGTAAAATAAGGGGGATTTGGGTCGTAATGATGCGACGTCTACAGTGGCTTTCTGCGTGCTCCCATCAGCCACCTCTCATCAGAGACCGAATGATGAATCCCTGAGAGTTAATCCCCCCCTCTTCTCTCCGTGTCCTCAGCCCCAGCAGATGTTTTCCCTTTGACCCGCACAAAAGGCGTCTGTTTTTGTTTCCAAGGCTTGTCCATTCCTCAAAGGTCAGAGGTCACCCTGGTCTCAGGGTGAAGCTGTCACTGCAAGTCTAAACATTTGACAGCCATCAGAGCGTGGTGAAAACACAGTCCCCTGCGAGAAGGCTGCCTCGTGATTACTTTAAGTAAAGACCTACTTTCCATATGCTGATGCGCTTGAGAGCACACACACTAACGCCCTGAGATTGAATTACAGGTTGCTGGGGATGCCTCGGGGAGAGGGCTGGCCTAACTTTAGACACACAGGGGGGTCGTATTTGTTATGGGACGGTCCTCTGTAGCAGACCTTAAAGGTTAACTTAAATGGTTGAAATGTTAACTGAATCAATAGCTGAGTGAGTCGTGTTTGGGCCTGCCCACAAATGCCAAAGGATGGGATTTAATGACCCATCCTGTAATCTTAACTTTAAAACAAGTCTGACAATTTAAAGCTAGACAAAACTAATTTCCCAAACAGGGATAGTATTTCTGAAAAACTTTACAAGGTTAAAAAACAAAAGTACATTGTACACAATTAAACAAAACAGAAACTTTAAGCTATTAGTGTTTTTTTATGCCATAAAAGGTTTAATTAAACACAAATAAAACTGCAGTCATCTCCAAGAATCTGTTGAGTAATCTAGAAAACTAACCGGCTCCAATCTCAAACAACTGATGCTAAAATATATGTATGTGGTTAAACTAAATTCTAATTGTGAGGAAATTTAAATAGACATATCTATGAAAAATGTATCAGCTTAGAACAAATATTTGCATGAATATATGCTAAATATGTATGTATGACGTGTGGAGTTAGAAATGTAAAATTAATAGCTGATTTTAAAGCAAAGGTTCATACGAGGCAACATCATGAAGCTGCAGGTTTACGATCAAATAATTCAAACCTTCTGGCAGAGACTTGGACAAACATGGCGGTGCATACAAATGTGCGTGTACCTGCTGAGGAGTAGAATTGTTTATCTATTTACACTCACTGCTGGTGGTGCAAGAAGACAACAGGTGTGTGTGTGTTTGTGTAACCCTGGGAAACCAGAAATAGACTTAAAATGTCTGCAGTGAAACAATCCAGCAAAGCAGTGAGAGGATTCAGATTTGGTCATTAATAATAATAATATTATTATAATAGCAGAAAGCCAGACTAACTCAGGTTAAACTGTTTTTTGTTGTTAGGGCTAAATTACAGGATGATTTTTTTTGTTTTAATTGTGGGTTGATCAGAGGTTTGTGTCAACCATGTGCTGCATGACTGTTTTGTGGTTGCCAGTTTATTAGGTACATCTAGCTAAAACGAATGCAGTCCGATACAAGAGCCATGCAATACATCCTGTCTCCACTAAGGTTACAATAATAAAAGAGATGGACAAAAGATTAACCTTCAAAATGTCCATAAAGTTTCAATCAACAGCTCTTTCAAACAAAGATGAACATTATAACTTTCATTGAAAGTTATATGAGACTACATATTTAGCTAGGTGTACCTAATTAACTGTAAGTTTAAAGTTTATATACAGGATATTATTCTGAATTATATTTTTGAATGTTGTGTTTGTGTTCAAATTAGTTTTCAGAGTTAAAAACGGATTCACTTCTTGGGGGGTTTTCCTATGTATGGAGACCCACAGATATTCAGGGTACATATTTAGTGATTAGTTTGTTGAAATGATTCATTAGTGCTTCCAAATTATTAATTATAGTCTTCAAATCGCTCAAGAATGATGGCTGAGTTATTATAGCAGGAACTGAAGTTACATATTATTGTGGTTAGTCTGGTCAGTTAGTAGGAGTGTTAACTGCTGCTAGCTATATATCAGATTAATAGCATCAAGCTATCACACTCAATTCGTCACTTGGTTGTTACACTGGGGGTTGTTTCAGCGCATCAAACTATGATGCCCCATAGGTAACCCTCTAGTGTCAGTTTTGGATGATCGTTATATGCATAGTGTCTTTTCAAAATAACCTTCCAGCGTAGGTTCACTTAGTTTTTAGGTTTACTTGCACAACAAAAGCACTTGGTTAGGCGTTAAGTACTCAAGTTAAGTAACAAAAGTGATGTAAAAGAAGTCAACGTTGACTTGGTTTCACACGGGACATGTGGAGCGTCATCCTGGGAGAAAGTCCTGTGTTTTTTGCTCTGACCGTCTAATAATGACGTGGATGGGTTTACATTGGAGTTAGTTGAAAGCCCGGTGTGTCCATACAGAAGATAGGTATTGGACGTCGAGGGGCGCTGACCAAGCTGCGGTAATTGACAAGTTTGGAGTGAAAACAGATTGGTTTGGTCTAAAGATAGTTTTTGAACTGGACATTGGTATTAAACTGTTAAACTGCTTCAGTGTCAGCAGTCTCTGTGTGCATAATACTGTATATCTGTTGGGTTGGCAGCTTGGCAGACATCTCTTTGCAACATTTGCAGTTTTGCATTTCTGGATTCCTCGTTGGGAGCGACCACATTCCTGTCTGGCGGTTCAAAGGTCATGTCACTCCGGCCCCCAGTGGTATCTCTCAGACGGACACACACTGAAGTGGAAATGACATCTCTTTGAATCTATAGTTTATCATACTTTTTCTCCTTTATATGAGAACTATTCAGTCTGTTGAAATAATAATACTTTAATGTTAATTATTGAGTAATTGTCAATATTCTGCTGCAATTTGGTGAGGTAAGTGTAGACTGACAGGTACGTCGACAGAGAAGAAGTCCAGTATCCAGGGGTTAAAATCCACAGGAGCACTGGAGCAGACGTAGAGGCCCCGACACACCAAGCCGACGGTCGCCCGTCGGACAGTTTGGTGCCGTCGGTGAGCGTCTGTCGGACTCTAGTCTGCCCGTGTCTCAGTTTTTTCAGCCGATTCAGCATGTTAAATCGGCGGCGGAGCACATCGGTGTTTAGTTTAAACGAATCAGTGCACGAAAAGAGAAACGGACATGAGGAAAGCAAGCCAATGAGTAAAGTCAAGAGTAAAATCACAGAAGGCTCTTATTTCTCATCTTCATCTCATCTGATCATTCCAATACACGGATATTTTTACAGCGACATGGCCATCTGGAATGAAGCTCGGTGGTGGGAGTGGTGTGAAAATGGTCGGCAGACAGCGCTTTATTTCATGTACGTATCATAACAACGGCTTGTATATCTGCAGTCCTCGGTCTACTGGTTTCCCTTTTTGAAAGACAAATACAGACTACCGCCACCTGCTGGTGTGGAGAGTTATTTTATCTCACGCAGGTGAAGAACGTAAGTGGTAGTTTGCCGTCGGCTGTAGTGTTTGCGGTGTGTTCGAGTGCAACTTTTTGGCCAAGACAAAGGTGATGTGAGACGACGCAGCTGGTGGCCTTCGTCGCCGCTAGTTCTTTGATGTCGGTTTTGTGTCTCTGGAAGACAAGATTAGGCAAGCCTGTTGATGCTGGGTAGCAGCAAATTAACTGAATGTGACCGAAATAAATGTCAACGTGGACGTCACCACCAGTATGATGACGTCAGTAATTGCACTAAAACTGTGATTAAATATTCAAATATTACAGAAAATGGACTCAAAAAGCTGGAGTTAAATGAACACGGAGATGATATCAACTATTAAAAAAACAAAAACAAAAATCAATAAACAGAATAACTACTCAAATTTGCTGTTTCTTAAGTATAAAACTATTGATTAACTATTGCTCTGTTGTTATCTCATCTTCTCACACACACACACACACAGAGTCCTTTACAAGCAGCCTTTATTTGACAAGCCTAATCTTTCCCAACACAAGAAGTGACAATAAGCAGGCACAGCGGCCTAATTAAAGGGACTTTCATTCAAATTAACACACACACACACACACACACACACAACCCTCTGATGACCCATTAGCCACACAATGCAGGACAATGCTTCTCTGTCACACACACACACACAGTCCGTCCTCCAGGGGGTAAAGCTGGGTTCAGATTTAGGAATGCCATAAAGTGTTTGTAGTGGGGGGGAAGAATGCCTTTAAAACCTCTGTAAACGCTGCCGAGATAAGACAACAAGTTGCATATAGGGAATCTCGGGGGACTGACACTTTCATCTCGCCATATCTACGACTGCGACCCTGAAGAGCTGCGCATTTACAAGCAGATTCGCCACTTATCTCTTAAAGCCCTTATCCAGGCTCTGCTGTGCGTTCTCTCCTCCCCTCCATCTGCGTTTGACCCTGGGCTTTTTCAGCGTGGCAGGGGTGTGAAAGTCGGTCTGACCTCTCGGGGTCACCTCGAACACAAATCACCGTGTGCTCCACAGACAAGAGGTGCCTTGAGCAAATGAGCAATGACCACAAAACAGTACTTCCAGCACAATAAACTGGTCTCAAGCGTGGGGGGCTGCTATACGCGAGATCAAAGTGTGCTATTCAAGAGGGAGAGATATATATCCTCCCTCTGAGATATAAAGCTCACCTCTGTGCCGCTTTGCGTCTCAAATCGCCTACCGCAACTTTCCCCCCCTCTACATTTGATTGCTTTCGAAAAGACAAAGGGCACGCAGGCGGGAGCTCGGCTTGCTTGTGTTTGTTGCGGGGCTTCGAGGTAATCTGGTATTGTCGGAGTGTTTTCCGAGGCCTCGGGGTCACGCTCTCTGCATCTCTGAAGAGAGAGATCCTCCACATCCTTCCTGTGTGTGTGTGTGTGTGTGTGTGTGTGCATACTGGCCCCACACAGCCCACTCTCTTTGCTCTTTGACTCCGATGGCCATATAAGGCAGCCAGCACCATGGAAACCGCAGGGCTTGAATAGCAGTGTCAAATCCCTGGGAGCACGAGCACACACACACACACACACTGCCCCCTCCCCCTCTGCACACACACACACTCCCTCCCTCCCTCCCTCTGCTTGATCTCTCTCTCAACACACAAATAGGTTGGATGAAAACAGACAAGGGGAAAGAGGGGCGAGGAGGAGGAGAAAAAAAAAAGCTGAGAAATCCAGCCCGTCTCCGGCTGCTGTGGCCATTTTCTTCAATCATAATTTGATTTGTGGAGCCTGAGAGAGAAAGAGAGAGAGAGAGAGAGAGAGAAGAGCGTCCCTTCCACCCCCACCTCCTGCTCGCCATAGGGAAAGGCTTCACACACACACACACACGGACGAAGAGCAAGGGCTAGGCCGCAAGTCATTAGTTCTTGGTGGGCAAGCACTGACAAAAGGCTGGAGGAGGAGGAGAAGCCCGCATGAGTGCCTGGAGAGCAACCACAGGAACTATGGAGGGCTGAGCAGACGGACACCATCCTGCTTCTTTTTTTATTTTGGGAAGGAAGCAGCACGGAGGATATCGTCACCACCGAGCACTACAACAACAAGCAGGAAAGAGAGAGAGATCACTTCCTTGTGTTGACTTGTGTTGTGTATCTTTGTGGGAGGTGAGCGGTCCACGTCGCTCGCCTCGTCGGCTGCTGCCGCCTGGAAGAAGGAGAAGATGAAAGAAGTGATGTGTGGACATCAGCTTGTTTTTGCTTGGATGTGGACTTGTCTTCATTTGTGGGTCACTCACACAATGCTGCTGCAGCTGAGAGGATTACAGCAGAATAGCAGAGCTGTGTCTGCAGCCTCGCTGCATGGAGGGAAGATCTAGAGCGAGATTTATTTGTGCAGCACATTGACGTCGAGGTAAGCATTTCTGCAAGGATTTTAGAGGTGAATATGTCAGCTGCTTTTTATGTGAGGAATGAGAGCAGATTCAGTGTAAGGGGTGCTTTAAGAGGGGTGGTCAAAAGCCTCTACGGGCATGTGCTAAAGCAGGCAAAGCTACACCGAGGTCCTTTTTGCAGCCATTACTGTCTGTTGCTACAGAGACAGAGCTGTATGTGAGAGAGGAGCTTCTGTGTTAGAAATTATCACCTCATTTGCAAATCTTTTCTGCCATTGTTTGCTCTCTTTTTAAAGAGACTGTGCACCCGTGTGTTTGACTGCTTGTTTCCTGTGAAAGGTTCCCTGTGCAGAAGACTGGAGCTGCTATCTTCTACAGAGGAAAAAAAAGGAGAAAAACAACAAAGTAGGAGCTGCAGAGGAAGAAGAGAAATGTTGAATTGAAATCCACAGGCATGCAAAACTAAAAGTTGCCACAGTGAGACTGTTTCCAGGTCATAGTGGAGTGGGAGGAGACTGGGTTTTTTCTCTCCTCCTCAAAGCTGTAGCTGTTTTCTCATTGACATCTGCTTTTCCAGCCTGAGGACTTTTATTTTGTAAGATAACCTTAATGAGAGCACAAGAGGCGCGCAGGTGAGGAGGGGGACACACTTTCTTTTATTTCTTTTATTTTTTTTATATATTTATGTTACCTTGACAGCAGCCAGACATCTTGGCTGCCTGTCCCGTTTTCCTCCGCCGTGGTTCGGTAACCGAGCGATGGCCATGGTGAGTGGGGGCTGGGGAGATCCCAACGGGGGCACCAACGGGCTACCGGAGAACAAGAGCTACCTGCGAGGCGGAGAGGAGGAGGAAGGCTCTCCGCAGGCCGGAGGAAGCGACATGGAGGCCGGGGACGAGGACAAGTCGTGCGTGGTGGACTGCGTGGTGTGCGGGGACAAGTCCAGCGGGAAACACTACGGCGTGTTCACGTGCGAGGGCTGCAAGAGCTTCTTCAAGAGGAGCGTGAGGCGCAACCTCAGCTACACATGCAGGTGAGACAGAGGGGCATTGTGGGTAGTTTGTTTGTTTAGTCTGATGAGTCTAAATAAAAAAGAAAACATGCACCTAGCCACACTTACAGGCTACACATGATGGAGTTATGAATGCATTATAGTTATTTTCTTTTGCATGAACATGCATCTGCTGTCTTTTCTAACAATGCAGAGTTAGATATTCCTTTACTAGTCCTGCAGTAGGGACATTTGCAGAGTTGAGTCTTGTGTGTTAAACCTGCAGTAGGTTGAATGTTTTTGGCATCATTTGGTACAAAAATCCATAATTACCTTTCAGTGTATTGTAATTCAAGTGTTCTGAGAGAAAACTAGACTTCTGCATCTCTAATGGATCTGTTTTCAGGCTTTAAAAAATCTAACTATGGCCAATCACAGGTCATTTCAGAGAGAGAGAGAGCGTTCCTATTGGCTGTTCATTCAACAGAGGCAGCTGGCAATCATTCTCTGATTGGTTGTTTTCCTCCATCTGTGAAATCTTGCAGATGCCTCCTCATGGCTCTGTTTTCAGGCTTTAAAAAATCAAGCCGTGACGGAACCAATTTCCATAAACATATATCTGCTGTCTTTCTAACAATGTAGAGTTGAGTCTTGTGTGTTAAACCTGCAGTAGGCAAAACGTTTTTGGCATCATTGGGTAAAAAAAATCCATAATTACCTTTCAGCGTATTGTAATTCAAGTGTTCTGAGAGAAAACTAGACTTCTGCACCTCTACTGGATCTGTTTTCAGGCTTTAAAAAATCTAACTTTGGCCAAACACAGGTCATTTCAGAGAGAGAGAGCGTTCCTATTGGCTGTTCATTCAACAGAGGCAGCTGTCAATCATTCTCTGATTGGTTGTTTTTGTTCCAGTCTGTGAAATCTTGCAGATGCCTCCTCATGGCTCTGTTTTCAGGCTTTAAAAAATCGAGCCAGGACGGGAGACTTTAACCAATTTCCATAAACATGTATCTGCTGTCTTTCTAACAACGTAGAGTTGAGTCTTGTGTGTTAAACCTGCAGTAGGCAAAAAGTTTGTGGCATCATTGGGTAAAAAAAATCCATAATAACCTTTCAGCATATTGTAATTCAAGTGTTCTGAGAGAAAACTAGACGTCTGCAACTCCTCATGGCTCTGTTTTCAGGCTTTAAAAAAAAAATCTAGCCCTTGATCGGAGGCTTTGGCCAATCACAGGTCATTTCAGAGAGTTCCTATTGGCTGTGCTCCGGCTGGTGGGCGGTGCTTGGTATTTCCAAGGTGCCGGGTGAAAAACGTTCTTATTTTACAGCTAAACAGTAAATGGTAAATAGACTTGCACTTATATAGTGCTTTTCTAGTCTTCTGACCACTCAAAGCGCTTTACACTACATGTCAGCATTCACCCATTCACACACTGATGGCTATGCCTTTGGAAGCAATTTGGGGTTAAGTGTCTTAACAAGGACACATCGACATGTGACCCGGAGCAGCCGGGGATTTAACCACCAACCTTCCGATTTTCCAGTACACTACACGATATTTCTGAAAACAATTGAGTTGAGAAATAGGCATTACAGTAACAGAATATTGATTCATATTTGTAGTGATGGCGAGATGAAGCTTCATGAAGCACTGAAGCTCTCCAGCAAATTGGTTTGCAAAGGGTTCATTTCACGAGGCTTCATCTGGGCTTCATATGCACACGAAACCACCTATCGGTTAAATAGTGTCAGACGGGTACATATATTCCAGATGTGTGGCAGTGGTTTAACCAGGCACAGGGCAGTGAATGTGCTGTGTAACTAAAGGAAAATGATAGATGTCAGACATTATTCGTTTTTATTCTGGAATAAGTTCTCAACTGTATTTCGGTTTCGGGCATCTTCAATGACGTCATTTGTCTAAAACGATACAAGCCTCGATACGTGCTTCACAGAAAACTTCCTGGATTACTCGACACACGCTCCGAAGCCTCGGCACAGCATTCAAAATCACTACATATTTGATCAGCGCTGCCTAGTTAGACCGTTTGATCGGAGTTAGCGAGTGATTGACAGCTGCTCAGAGACGGCAGGCTCCAGCTCAGCCCTTATTAGTTGTTCTCCTCCGGTCTGTGAAATCTTGCAGATGTCATTAGGAGCACCGGAGGACACAGAGGCACATGATTTTTTTTTTTTTTCAGATTACCTGTTACCTGTTAATTGTTAAACTATTGTTAATCGCAGCCCTACTTTCTACAGTATATTTTTGTGAAGCGTGGCACAGAACCATAAATAAAAGTGTTTCTATAATCACAAATCAAAAGAGTGAAAGTTAAACAATGACTTTTATTGTCATTAATTATATAGAGAGATAGAGTGTCTCACTCTTTGACTCTATTTACTGTTAATGACTCACCACATACAGTTTTAGCTCCATAATTATCCTCTTGAGTTTACGGCTGCAACTAACGATTGTTTTTAATACCTATGAAATGTGAATAAATAGTGAAAAACGACCCTTCGCAAAATCAACATGTTCAATTTAAAATGACATATGAAAAGAAAAGCTCATCACATTTGAGACACAGAAAATGTTTGGCATGTTTTGCTTGAAAAAAAGACAAACTATGAAGTGATTATCAAAGAAAGTTGCAGATTTTCTTTTGATCGATATATTGATGAATCATGTATAATTGTTTCAGCTCTACTTCAATTGAATAGGAATGAAAGAGAATGTTAAACACATGAGAACAGCTGAGATATGTAATGGAAGTAACACTGTCGGATACAATCATCTGCTTTCTAAGCATGGTAACGTTGTCTGGAGCCTTCTGGTAAATCTGATGCAATATTAATGTTCAAGAGCACTTTAACAAGGAAGAGTTGGTATCATGCCGTCTTATACTTATATAATCAATATAACAGCTCGGTATATAAAGCAGGGTTGGTTTCACATTTGACGTGAGGTTTGGATAGTTGTGATCATCTGCATAAAAAACACTTGTTGAGTTGAAAGCAGATCCCAAAAACTCAAAAGAAAGTTGGTAATAATCAATCACCTATAGTTCCATCATCAACATCATCATCATCATGTGTTTATGTTCTCAGGTCGAACAGAGAGTGTCAGATCGACCAGCACCACAGGAACCAGTGCCAGTACTGTCGACTGAAGAAATGTTTCCGCGTTGGCATGCGCAAAGAAGGTATCTGTCTACCCTGATCTGTAAATCTGCCATCCATTTTCACCCCTTGGAAAGCATTGCAGACACTGTGGGACACACTTGTCATTGTACATATTGCAAATACGGCAATTTAATTGATATAAAAAAAAGGAAATAATTGATATTTCCTTCCGTGAAGAGCCTCAGAAAGTCGTTCCATTACTTCAATCGGCTGCTCTTAGAGCATAAAAAAAAAAATCAATCACAGTTAAATTTGCCTTCGTCATTATCTCGCCCTCTTCTGCTCCGTGAGCTCAGAGAAAACGCCGCACGTGGCTGTCTCGGCCCTATCATGGCTGAGCAAGCCATGCGTGTCCGCTCAATGCCATGTACTAAGTGGCTTAATCTAGTGCCTGTGTAAGAGTGACTGAGAGGGATACAGCGCTAAGACACCTGCGTCCCAGAGCCTTAAGCCTCTGGTTGAAGCTGCCCAAACCGTCTGCCTGGTTGGCTCGATCGGGCAGAATCCAATACGGGGGATTTCACCTTAAGTGGTGCAGCCCATAGCGAGGCGTCGTTCAACGTCACGCCGATAGATGCACAGAAACAAGTCGTGTGGTTTGAAGGTTGTTTTCCCCCCTCATGCTCACAGGTTGTAAAGCATGCTAATGAGACACATTATGGCTCCCTGCAGAGAGATTGCCTCTACTTGACCACCTCTGCAGAGAGGTCAGAGGTCAGGGTCAGCTACAGAGCAGCATTCCTGAAGCTGGAGAGGATTCAGTGTCTTGCTCAAGGACACTTAAACAGAGCAGATGCTTACCACATGAATTCATATCCCCAAATGAACTCATCTCCCCAAATGAACTCATCTCTATTCAGCAGTCTGCCCTGCTGCCTCAGTGTTGGCAGTAATGCCGTCTGTCACGGCTATGGTGCTTCCTCTACACTAAGTTCTTTTCTCATAGGGGGGTTTTTGAGCGCAGTGTGTAGGAAGATGGGGGTATAGGAAGGTTACTGCAATAGCATGTTATAATTCTCCTCCAGAATTAATATTTCAGAGGTTTCACATTTTGAATTGAGCGTAAATTCTTGTCTCGGAGTCTTTGTTTTATTTCCATAGATAACCTTCATCTCTCCTCACTTTCACGCTTCTCAGTCTGTGCTCGATTGTGCCTCCTTTAATCTTGAGGAGTAGTTTGCTAAGCGGGTCAAGCCTGTCTTCTGATAATCTGACACACACCGCTGGCTGAACTCAGTTTTAAGTTCTCTCCGTTTTCTTCTCCAAATCCCCTCCTATACCTTCCCTTGTCCTTCACCCTTTTTCTCCTCTCTTTATCTCCTCCTCTGCTTTCATCTCCTCTCTGTCTCCTCTCTCTATCCTCCCCTCCCCTCCCCTTTGTACCCCAACTAAACTACAGCAGTTCAACGCGGTCGCATCCCACCTCAGCCGAGCCTCAGCCCCTCCATCACGCCCCTAGGTGGCGCCAGCGGCCTTGGAGGTGGCGACTTCTACAACAACAACAACAACGGCGGGAGCGGCGGCGGTCAGCCGGTGTCGGAGCTCATTTCCCAGCTGCTGCGAGCCGAGCCGTACCCCAGCAGTCGGTTTGGACACCAGTACAACCAACAGGCCGGGCCAGATAACGCCATGGGGATCGATAACATCTGTGAACTGGCTGCCAGGCTGCTCTTCAGCACCGTGGAGTGGGCCAGAAGCATCCCTTACTTCCCCGAGCTGCCCGTGTCAGATCAGGTTAGATATGATGTGTTGGACGTTATTCCCTTGTTATCAGATGGAAATGTATGAGAGAAACAGGATAGGTTGTCAAATCAAAACATAAATATACAATGAATACAGTGAACATTAATAATGGATGATGACAGTGTAGGTCAATCTGATTAACAAACTCACAAATCCACAGGTGGCCCTGCTGAGGCTGAGCTGGAGCGAGCTCTTCATCCTCAACGCCGCCCAGTCGGCCCTGCCGCTCCACATGGCTCCCCTGCTGGCCGCGGCCGGCTTCCACTCCTCGCCCATGTCCGCAGAGCGCGTGGTGTCCTTCATGGACCAGGTGAGGGTGTTCCAGGACCAGGTGGACAAGCTGACCCGGCTGCAGGTGGACTCGGCTGAGTACAGTTGTCTCAAGGCCATCGCGCTGTTCTCACCAGGTGATTGTTGCTGCTCGTCTGTTTTACCTGCTGCTATTGAAACACAATGTACTGCAGAACAGAACCACCCTCGCCGCTTTTAAAAGGGGCACTCTCGCGATTAAGCGTTGTCCATAAAGTTGTTTGACTTCAGAGAGACACATTATGAAGGAAGGGTTATAATGAGTGCAGCAGTGGCTCAGATATTCTGACTATTACGCCCGGGCCAGACTGGGCACGTCAGCAGCTCGTTGCAGCTGCCTCGCTGAACTGCTGCGTCTCTCATGCGTGTGGTGTCCACACTGGCAGTGTTTCTGCTGCTGCGCTGCTTATTTTAGACAGAAAAGGCTAAGAAGTGTGTGGTCTTTTGTATATATTAATAAAAATAGAAAACGCCTGAGGGATTTTATTTTAAAACGGAAACAGGAGGTGTGGAGTAAAAAATAAATATTTACCTTGAGACCTCGAATCTCTAGAGAACACGCAGTTGAGCCGCACTGCTCACCCGGGCTGTATAGCTGCTCTTACCTGTTAACAAGGGTGCAGAAATAAAAAGCAAGAGGTTCCGTAGCCGCCACGCGTTGCTGACGTGCCCAGTCTGGCCTGTCCAGGCGTTAGTGTCTAGCATCTCCAAAAAACTTGATCCTTCATTTCCCATAATGCGACGCAATAGCGTCTTTCATCGGACCCATCCCTCTGCCTGGTAAAACTCACGCCTTTCAAACTCCACACATCCAGTTTTCAATGCAAGCTTTCTCTTAGAAATTTGTAGTTTCCAAGCTTAAGCTGAGAAAACCCTGATGACATCACTATGACATCATCAGGGTTACCTTTTCAGACTTCACAAAGCTCCTGCAAAGCCACAGAAGACATTAAAGGGGACCTATTATGCTTATTTTCATATGCATACTTGTATTTTGGGATTCTACTAGAATATGTTTACATGTTTTAATGTTCAACGTGTACAAATGTGTTATTTGGTGACATCACCTCGTTATGGAAGAAAAGGCGGGACTTCAAGCAAGGCGTTTCAGCAGTTCAGGAGCAGTGTTTCTGTGGGGAGAGTAACTCCCTTTGGCATGGACTTTGGGCTTTGTAACTTTACAGACCTTTTGCATGCACAAAAAAAAAGATATAACACACTAAAGGAAAGGGAAAAAGCACATAGGTCCTCTTTAAACAACTGTTTTCACAGGCGGAGTAGGACTAAGCACGACTACATCTTCATGTGCAAAATAGTTGGGGTGTCCCTCTTATAGATTACCACAAAATAGGAATTGAACACACACAAATATTTAGAGTCTGAAAGCACATTACAATTACATTGTAAGCCTAAAGTGTCTGGAGAACTGCAGGTACATTTGCAACCAATCTGGGAATTCACCTACTATGGCACCATCTCCTGGCTTATTAATGAAAATGCAATAATGCCCTATGTGCTGTATAATTCAGTGCTGTCACTGATCATTATGCAGCACTGTGCATTTTAAGACTTTTTAAAGTGGCTTCCTTAAACAAATTGCTTAGTGGGTAGTGCGTGTCATTCAAAAGCATTCAAATCTTTTTAAGTAAATGACCACATCCTGTTATTTCTCTAAAGCGATGATCAGGGTTTATAGGTTTTAGATGTCTTCTTTTTATAGTGTAGACATGGCGAGGCACTATATTTGTATGTGTTCCCCTCAGGGGCATTTTATCACATTATCTGCTGGGATTTCAACCTTCCTCTCGGCTCATCACGACTCTTTATGTAACCTGCCCACACTATTAAATAACTGCCTCCTCCCTCCTCCCTCCTTCCTTCTCAGACGCCTGTGGTCTCACAGACCCGGTCCACGTGGAGTCTCTGCAGGAGAAGGCTCAGGTTGCTCTGACGGAGTATGAGAGGATGCAGTACCCGAGTCAGCCTCAGCGCTTCGGACGCCTGCTCCTGCGCCTCCCCGCCCTGCGCGCCGTCCCCGCCAGCCTCATCTCGCAGCTCTTCTTCATGCGCCTGGTAGGAAAGACACCCATCGAGACGCTGATCCGGGACATGCAGCTCTCCGGAAGCTCCATCAGCTGGCCGTATGTCCCAGGACAATAGCCCCCCCTCGCGGACGAGGTCTCCGTCTGGGATTAGTGACGACAAGGACCCGCAGGAAACCTCCTGACTCATCACTATCCATCTGTGTGGTTATCAAACTGCAGTGCCAGCTGGCCGTCATATGTACTGTACTGTAACCGCTCTATTCCCCCTCGTGACACGAGCCCTCTGTCTCCACGCGGGCCTCCAGTGAAGAAGAGGAGCCAGTGCCAGGCTGGATCTGTCTTGTCGCCAGCCCAGTCGTTCTGGTGCCAGGTCTCAGGCCAGAGACCAGCTTTTCATGCTGGGCTCCGATATGGCGGCCACAGCCAGTCATGTCACCACCCACACGCCATAGTGACTAAAGACGCCACAGTTTTCATGTAGAGGGCAGCAGCACCCTGCTACAAAAACATCTAGAGGACAAAACTGTCCCGCCGCTGAAAAGCAGCACAACAGTTTTCCCCCCACATGGGCTCATTTTCCATGGCTCATCATTTGTGATACAGTCAGTGACCTTTTTATCCTCACAACATTACAACACGGTAACCACGATTAGAACGGATCTAATTAAACAGTGGTGAACTAAGACAAAGTAAAGGCCTCGTTGAACTCACCGCTCTCTCAGCTTCAACACTAAGGAAGAAGCCAAGGAGCCGATCAGATGGAACAGAAAGAAAACAAAACCAAGGAGAAATCACCAAAGTCTATCACATCATCCTCAGAGATGGTTTAGCAGAGAGAAAGAGACGAATGGACTCTAGTGACTGCCTCACCGTCGAGTGAACAATGCATTTAAATTCATTCACAGGGCTCACTGTTGCTGTAGTTGAAAGATTTTGTCAAAAGAAAACGCCACAGTTACATGAGAGTGGACTAATACCTCACTAGACATCAGAATGCTTCAGTCTGATATTTCCTAAACACAAACCTCTGTAAATGTTGTTCACCAGAAACCGCCTTCTTTTTGACAACTGCCTTGTTATTCATTTTGAATTTGGGACACATGAAACATGAAGCATTCGTCTTGTATCTTTTTTTAAAAAAAAGATCCCCAAAGTGATTTTGACTTGTGTTTTGAATATGAATTTTGACTGACTGAATGAGGTGAATTCAGCTATTAAGCATTGTTTGGATCAAGCTTGTTTTGTTTTTTTTATTATTGAGAAACGGCAGGCTGACATCAACTCGGGTTCTAGTAAAACAACTCAAGATAAAATAATTAGTTATTACCGTAGTTGGCGGTGAGAGAGTTTATAATACTAATTAAATACCAGTTTACGTTGATCAGTCTCTGTTTCTGGGGGTGATGAGCCCGTGAGAAATGTATTGAAATGTACATATATTGAGGCCAACATTGTCTTTTTGCATGTTCAAATGTTGTTTTGGAGACGGTTTTATTCTTTTACATTATGTAATTAAAGGTTCATTTAAACATTTAAGTATTGCTTTCACTGTTAGATCCTAAATGTTTTTTTTCTATATGTATTTACATGAAAATACCTCTGTCATCTGTTTAGATGTCAAAAAAGCAGCCGATTAGACTGTTATCAGGCCATTAAATAGGCGTTATCAGTCGCTATAAGCACCATAGATATGGGTCAATAGGGGCCTACTACGCCCAATAGTAGGTTTTATCATCTATTCACATGGTAGATCAGAGAAAGAAAGTATAAAAGAACACGACAGCGACCTCTAGCTACCTAAGTACTTATGACAGGAGTCATGCGCTGTAGTATAGATAGCTTGGTGTTTTCACCCAGGAGCCGGGGTTCACATCCCGTGTGTCTTTGAGTTTATAAGCGTTAAGTTTCACTTTCAGTTTTGAAATGTAATTATTTTAAGCTACAACACAATGTTTTTCTCTAAACCTAACTCTTTTTGTTGCCTAAATCTGAAGAAGTCTTTGTTTGATTTCAAAACGTAACATTTCATGCAGTTTAACGTATTACAACATGTTGCTTTTAAGTTTTGCTTTCACTTTTACAACCCAGTAGGCCCCTACTGACCCACATCTATGGTGCTTATAGCAACCAAAACGCCTATATAATGGCCTGAAACCGTCAAATAGGGTGACAAAACAAGCTTATCTTCATGCCATTACAGCTGATATGACATAGAGATGTTCTGAGTGAGTCTCTACTGTTGTGAATGATGCAAGATGATACTGTAATGGATGAAAATCTGGTGGGAAAACTGCACTTGGAGGATATTCAATGCCAAAACATCACACTATCTGTGACAAAGTTCAAAGAAGATGGGCCCTGATTCGCTGGTCCACCAGGATTTACCTCACACAGGTATTTCAAGAGGCGAGTTTACAAAATCCAGAGTGAAATATTTGAAAGGAAAGAACGAAATCAACTCTAAATACGACATATTTCAGCAGTTTAGTTTACTTTTCAAACACAAAGTAGAAGGATGTAACTCTGCTTCATGATCTACCGCCGGGCCTTTTGAAAGTTGTTTGGATATTCTTTTAGGCAACAGCCCACACAAACATGTCATCGAGAGAAAAAAAAAGAAAAATATACTATTAATGTTTTCTTATCTTTGTGTTACTGAGTTCTTACATTTTTAAATTACATGTGTATGGCAACGTTATTAAAAGAATCAAAAGATGACGATGTGTCTTTTGTTATGTTTTTTTTTTTTTTCAAACTACTTGAAAAGTGTTGTAATTACATCTGTATGAAGAATGCCAAATAAACACTGCAACATGTACCATAAATGTATAAGTGTATTCTGAAAGGGAATTCATATGTTTAAACTGCTGATTTACTTAAATCATGTTCTCCATTTCTGTTATATCTTCATTCATGACATTATTTCTGTATAAAAACGGATACATTACTTCCCATACTATAACATTCTGTAACAATTGAACAATAAATTCAAATTGTCATTGACATTTAAAGTAAAAATCTAACACAAGGTTCAACAAATTCAAATGTTAATAGTGCCATGTTGTTACAACCACACAGAGAAAAGTCGATCAGTAGCTCTGATGCAACAGTAATCTACTCCGACAGCTGCAAAGTAATACAGAAGTTGTAAACATCAGAGTCAAAACCAGTTGAGGTTCAGTGACTGTAAGGCCAGTATGAAGGCTGAACTTCAAACAGCAAAGCAGTAAAACCGGAGACAAAACGGAGGATAAATCCTTGTCTCTTTAGCCGGGTCACACCTTGTCAGTGTTCATCCTCGGCTGTTTGGACAGATTATTAAGACACACTTAACACAGACCTTGGTCAAAGATTTTCACCAGACGTTTGATGTGGAAAAGTTTTTGCCGAAGTTCTTTGCACTGCTTCTTCTTTGCTTGATAGTCTGACGTCTAGAAGAAAGAGAAATTTAAGAAAGTGGATATTAAAGGTACAGTGTGTAGTAGTTGGCGGCATGTAGTGGTGTGGTTGCAGATTGCAACCAACTGAGTACCCCTCCGCTCACTGATTCAATTCCAAGACTGCGGTAACGTGATCTGCCGAGTGCAAAACCGTGGTAACGCCGTGCGCCTTACTCATCCTTACCATGATAACACTACTTAAGGAGCAACAGAAGTCAGATGGCGGCTGGCGGTACGACGTTTTTGCACACTGCAGCTCACGTTAAAGCAGTTTCACAAACGTGTCGGAGGTCTACTACGGTGGCCTTCAGGTAACATAAAAACGTAAAAAGCTCTCTCTAGAGCCAGTTTTTGGTTTGTCATAACGATTCTTAGTTTCAGGTGTGTATACACATGAAAACACAGTTATGAATATCATATCCCCCAAAATGTTACACACTGTTCCTTTAACAATCAACATTATCAGTAGTAGTAGCGATACAAGTAGAAAAATAGTTTTGAGAAATTTGTTCATTCACCTTTTTTTTAAGTTAGATAAGAATATCAGGTAATACCGCTCTCATATCTGCGTTAAAAATGAAGCTAGGAGCTGGTTAGCTTAGCTTGACTTAAGACTCGAAACAGGCGAAAACAGCTAGCAACTTGTAGTGTTATAAGTGGTAATGTGCCAAACCAGACTATTTCTTGTGTCTTTGTAAGATTTTACTTTCTATTACAATTAACTATTGTGACAATTTAAATTTGGTGTGGTTGTCAGGTAACGGCTGAGACTCCAAGAAATGCTACTTTGTACAGAGCCAGGCTAGCTGTTTCCCCCTGCTTCCAGTCTTTATGCTAAGCTAAGCTAACCTGCAGCTGGCTGTAGCTTCATATTAACCGTACAAACATGAGAGTGGTATCAATCTTCTCATCTAACTCTCGGCAAGAAAGAGAAGCCTATTTCCCAAAATGCCCAACTATTCCTTTAACTTCACATTATGATACTGCAGATCTACTCACCTTTTTCAGGTCTTTGAGTCGGTTATACTCGTCTGCCACACCCTGAAAATGGAAATACAAATTATCTTACTGAAATGTGCTGACTTTATAACATAAACAATATAAGAGAATTCTGAAATTGTAGCACAAAGGTGAAATGTGGCTTGGTTCAGCTTTGTGTTTCTATGGCAGTCCAATAGACTCATCATACTGAGGAAGCTGTTTAATTAAAAGGCACAGCTATGACTGTATATTCTGGCAGTCGGCCCTGAGTTTTTCCACTGTGATCTCCTCCCCACTGTTTTCCTCTACCTGGTACTTCATGGAGCCTTCGTCCAATATGTCCAGTTCTCGGCTCAGCTTGTGCATCTGGTCGCTGATGTCATCCATTTCAGCACAGAGGCTCTTATAGCGGGCCAGATCGGAGTCAAACTCCCTCTTGTACTGCCGGCGCTGCTCATCTGAAGTTATCTCTGGGTACAGCCTGGAGTGGGATATTAACATGAAGACATGAAATGATTATTAAATTAAAACCATTATTGAGGCAGTGGCGAAAAGAGAAAGGGATGAGCTTGTTTTATCAGTCTCCTTACCAGTATTTAATTAGAATAATAATTAAAAAAAACAGTTGGCCAACTTGCCTTAAAGACAGTAGTGATGCCAGTATTTGTAGTATAACAGCATTTTATTCTGAAATAACATGAATACTCTTTTTGAGCAGGGCACATCCATTAATACTGTGATTAATTAGAAAAAAAGTTAAGCCACAGGGAAGTGGGGCTTCCTCTCAGATTGGTCTTAAATACTTTAATTTGGGTTCAGCCGAGGGGTTTTTAAAAACTGACAAGTTTTTCTTGCTTCAAGCTGCTAATAGCAAACAAAATGCTGATATTCAACATCTTTACACTCAGCCTTTTCCTGCCTTGAACTACAAAAAGAATATATACAAATATTTTTTTACAGGGATGAAAAGCATCTGAAGGAGCATGTAGACAATACATCTCTCCAGTGAAATAACAATGTTTCTGTTGGATTACAGTAACTAAACTTTAATATCATATTCACTCCAATTTTTTTTAAAGGGACTATTTGTAACTTTCAAAAATGCTTGTTAACAGCGACACCTGTGGCCGTTAAGTCAACGAAAGTCAGCGTCGGGCTCGCGCTTGCTTGCTATAAATATACCTGAACAAGCATTGCTCAAAACAGTGAGGCGACACACGTCAGCTAAAACCACAATATCACTCTATATTTCAGCTGCTTGGCAGTAATGTTAGCTGACCAGACGGAGGTCTCTCCATGAATCACTGCTGATCCTAGTGTTTCTCTTCCTGCTTCAGCCCCGGAAGAGAAACGTTATTGCCTCCCGACTGCGCCCGTAGGGAGACACCAGCACCCGTCGGAGGCGATAAAGTAACTCGTTGCAGAGCCCCGCCACTACACAAGACACGGGAAACCTCTGTTTGTCTGGAGGAGCTGCAGCAGTTCTTTCTGCACAAACATCCACTGTACATTCACTAGATATTCTCAGAGCTAAACTAACTCTACTGCAGTGTGGAGTGAGCGCGCGTTCACGTCTAGAGGTGGAGCGAGACAGTGAGAACGTGCGCTGTGTGTTGGTGAAGGCAAGCAGGCAGAGGAGCAGAGTGTCCGGCCACATGGGATCCCGACCCGGTAGATTTAGACGTGTAAAAAGTTACAAACAGTCCCTTTAATGTTTTATGTTGTGTTTTATGTTGCTTTAATGAATTATAGAAATACACTTTGTACTGCCCCTGGGTAGTATGTGCTGTACAAATGAACATGTTTAAATGCTCAGATGACAAACACACCCAGCTGGCAGTATTAGCTGGTAGTGGCCCACCTGTAGAGGTGATCTGTGTGGTCCCGGTCCAGCTCGTTGCCAGTGTCTCCGGTGGTGTAACCAGTTTCATACGGGGACTCCATCGCCTCCCGAGCAGCGGCAGGCTTGGGCCCTCGGCCCTTCCTCTGCTCCTTCTCCACGTGAGGAGGTTTACTGATGCTGTCGGGCTCGTCTGAGGAGCTGCTGGAGCAAACTGTGACCCTGCTGTTCTGGTACAGAGGCTCAGCTCCCCGACCATTACTGTTGTCTGCAGAGAAACTATATTGAAAAGCAACACACATAGATGAAGTTGGAGTACTAGATGATTGATGGTGTATTTGTGCTTGAATGTCTACAGCTACATTTATTTATGTTGGATTTATTAGAGCTTAAACTGCAAATTCAAGGTTGCTGATTCTGGTATTGCCTATTTGTTGAATAGCAAATAGTGCTGAGAGGTTTGAGTGTATAAAATATATAGATATATTTGGTGTAGCACACTTTTCAGGCCAAGAGCCTGAAAACATGACATGCATCATTATCCTCTCAAAATATTAGGCTGTAGGCCACAAAAGCTGAACAAAATCATGAATAACAGATTTGAATTTAGACTCAACAGTTAGCATCAGGTATAAAGCAGCAGTAGGTAGAACTTGAGCAAATATGATTAAAAAAGTTGTTTTTATAAAACGTTCACTATATCCTGACAGTAGTGCATGAGACAGGTAATCTGAAAAAAAAATCATGTGTCTCTGTGTCCTCCGGTGCTCCTACTGGCATCTGCAAGACTTCACAGACCAGAGGAAAACAACCAATCAGAGAGTGATTGACAGCTGCTTCCGTTGAATGATCAGCCAATAGGAACGCTCTCTCTCTCTGAAATGACCTGTGATTGGCCAAAGATTTTTTAAAGCCTGAAAACAGAGCCATGAGGAGGTGCAGAAGTCTAGTTTTCTCTCAGAAAACTTGAATTACAATATGCTGAAAGGTTATTATGGACTTTTTGAACCAATGATGCAAAAAACATTCTGCCTACTGCAGGTTTAAATGATTCTCACACACATTAGCACGAAAAAAAAACAATGAAGATCTAATCTGGCTGCTCTGTTCTGTGCAATATGAAGTTTGTTTTTTTAGATGTTTCTCAGCTGCTAATGACCGAACAACGTCAACCATAACAAAAGCTGGAACATACTGTGGGCAGAACATTTCCTTGAAATTGCAACACCCTTTCCCATCGTGGAAACAATGTCATCAATCTGATCAGACCACGACAACAAATTATCTAATTTTACACCCAGTGATTCGATTTTGTTCCACTTCTTCCGGTTTAAAACAATTCATCATCACATATTTATTAGAATTATAATGAAGACCAAAAACAAAAAAACAGATAAATGATATGATTTGCACTGAAGAAGAATTTATTTTTTATTATTATTATCTAATAACTGTCTGGAGAGCAGCCAAACATTAGGCATCAACCCTCGGAGGAAGATGAGTGCATTTTAAAGTTCAGGACAGAAACATGTTTTTGTGATGAGTCCATACTGTGGCGTTCTGGCGTCACAGTCAGACTCTGCGACCATCTCTCACCTGTTGCTATTATAATTTCCCTCGCTGTGGATGCTGACTGTTCCGTTGCCATAGGAGACCACGCTGTTCCCCGCCCTCAAGTCAGGTGCTGCTCTCTCTGACACAACAACAGTCGGCGCCTGCTGGACGCTGCGCACCTCTCCAACATGGTTCACCTATATAGGACGATATCAGGAGGCTGAAATCAGAAACGAGCTGTGTTCCACCGCAATGCAGCTCATTTCATTCTGTTCATGCAGACATGCATAAGACAGCAAATCAGCAATAACAGAGAATACACATTATGACACATGATGCCATATTTAGCATCATGTGAGAAAGTCCTCAGGAGGAGTCAGATGCATTTTTTATGCTGGAAAGAAAGAAGCTTTTCTGCACTAAATCTGTCACAGAAGTACACAACTGGAGAGCTCTCTACGCTGCACAGCACACTGCGCTCAAAAACACTCGGATGAGAGCGGCTGTGTCGCTGCCAGACATGTGTGCATGTCGCCAGACAGATACAAGGACAAACACGCAGTAGCCTTGGTGACAGTGTGACACACTGCAGTGAAATGAAAAGAGAGCAGAAGTCCCTGATCAGTGTCTCGCCTCGAATCCTTTCTTTCAACAACTATCAGAAACAATTAATCGGAAGGAAACACACAAAACCAATTTTCTGAACTGTGTCTGACATGAAACGCATGTTACCAGTGGAGGAGTGTGTGTGTGTGTGTGTGTGTGTGTGTGTGTGTGTGTGTGTGTGTGTGTGTGTGTGTGTGTGTGTGTGTGTGTGCACTGAGAAAGGTTGAGATGGGAGTGAAATCAGTGGAACAAACATTTCTGCTGTTCCATCTTTCTGAACTATCAGGTAAACATGCAGCAGAGCACCGGGGGTCTTTTCTTTTGCAGACAAAAAAACAGCACAATGTGCTTATCAAACAGAAGATTTTAACACCTACAGTACAACACAGTAATGTTACAACCCTTTACAGCCACAGAAGTGGGGAAGAAGCATCATAACAAAAAAAATGCATGATCATAAGAAAACATCCTCAAATGAACCACAGTATACCCAAAACAAAAACTGCATTATGCCTCATGTAATCTACTGTTAAACTGTATGATGCATCATTAATGACTTCTAGTCTTTGACCTATTTCTGGATCGGCTCCAGTGAGCTGATGCGAATGTCTGGAAGAACGCAGCCTGTGAAATAGATCTCATGAATGTGGAGTCGGAGGATGATCCAGCTACGTGGAAACAAACTCCCAGAAAGCTGCAGGGAATCGGATACACTGCAGCAGAAAGACAGGTGCTGATACAGCCGCTGCTTTATGCATTCAATTGTTTTTAATAATTCCTGCACTATTCAGTCCAGTTAGTGTTTGTGAACGAAATGCGACAAGGAAATGTGGAAGTGCTCTACAGATGGGGGAGGGAGATTTCAGTGTCTCATTATTTTTGGATGCTTGTTTTCATTACTGATTAATCTGTGCATTATTTTCTTTATTCATTATTCATAGTGGCATCACAATTTTCCAGAGTCCATTAAAAAAAGCTGGCACTAGCAACTCAAACTATTAACCCTTTAAAAACGGACCTCCCACTGGCGGCTGCTGAACGTTGTACGCTCGTGATGACATCTTTACTTACAGAACGTAACGAAACTATCAAAAAGCCTTTGCACTATCTGCTCATAAGTATTAGCTAAAAAAGAAAAGAAAAAAAAAGTGCATTATTCAAATAACTTACGGAGTGATATGAAATATTTGGTCATGTTTCTACATTTACAAATCTTTTGCATCAATATGTTTTATAACATTTTATTTAAAAAAAACATGTCAAATTTTTATATTTATTATTTATTGAAATTATTATAGTTTATTGACTTATATAACCTTTTAGCTTAGGTTGTACATATTTAGGGATATAAAGCATTTGAAGATACTCCGAGAAATGAAGTCACAATAAGCAAAAATAGGCAATGTAGGCAATGGCAGAACAGTTCTATTGCAAAGTTCACAGGGTTAATTGATTATCAAAATAGTTGCTGATTCATATTTAGTCGATCAACCAATAAAATTAATCGACTAACTGTTTCAGCTCCAGACCTCAAAGTTTCTGATTTACAGTGAAAAATCAACAAATCCTCACTTTAAAGAATCTGTAATGAGCAATAATGGACAGTTTGTGCTATGGTATTTTTACTTAATGAAAGATTAATCAGTTATCAACTTCTGCCGTTTGTTTTAAATAATATATATTTTTTTATAGTACATACACCATCTTACGACATCAATTCTGTGAAGAAGAGCTGCAAACTTGACACCATCACATCAGGTTTATAGTCTCAGTTCTGTTCTCCTCTTTGACTCAATACAATTTTCAAACATTCTGCAACGTTTGCTTATAATCTAGTTATCCTACCATCTTCTCTCTAAGTTACAATTATTTTCCAGTTCTGTTAAAATGTAGCACGAAACAGGAGGAAATGACTTCTTTGCCAGGAGTCTAATCTGCAGTAGTCCCTTCGCATACTGAATCATTTAGCGCCACCATGCTCTGTAGGGATTCACACAGCAACACTGAGGCAACTCAACCCTTTTTATACATTATACATGCCACATACATTATATATGCCTCCCTGCAAGGCAAGCATCTTCACTGCAATACAAGAGTGCCCCAGAATAGGGCCCTGCATCTCGATGAAGCCCTCTGCAGTGATAGGCAGTATGTAGGCCAGCCGGGGCCTCGCTGGATCAACTGATTGAATCTGTTTCTTCCCTTTCCATAATGAGCCATGGTGGACATGATACATTCATAGTGCACTGCGACTCTAGTAGATTAATCACTGCTAAATACCACATGAGGCTACTGCTGTGAAGTACAAACATCACATGCAGGGCTCTACAGCAGCATGAAGAGCTGCTAAACGCTGCAGCACTGACGGTCTGGGACGGCGGCTCTCAACACGTGGGTAAAGTTTATATTTCTGCTTTACACAGTATAATAGCATCCAGATACTTTCATTGTCTTCTGAACGCAAATAGTTCAAACCAAAAACCAAAGATGTCAATTTCCTGAAGAGAAAAGTCATTAATAATCATCAAAAACATGGGTAAATTTAAGTATTTGAACAATAACCAGTGCTGCCAATTTAATGGTGAAGAGTCTTTCTGTGTAGAAGTTTTTAAAAAATTTTTATGAGGACACACCTGCCAGTTCCCACAAGATGTTCTGCCACTTGCACGCACTGCCTCAATCTGTGTTTCTGTAGTTTTTACTGCTGCGTCACCAAATTTACTCAGTCATCACATGCATGTGTTAAATTTGACCTCTGTATTTAACCCATCCAAAGCATCAGAGCAGTGAGCTGCTGCAGGGAGCAACTTGGGGTTCAGTGTCTCGCTCAAGGACACTTCAACATGCGGACAGTAGGAGCCGGGGATCGAACCGCCAACTTTGTGATTAAAGGACAACCCACTCTACCCCCTGAGCCACTAACCTGACCCGCCAGATGGTTTGTTACGCAGAACAATCTGAAAAGCCGTCATTGGAAACTGTTTGGAAAAGGGCAGGCACTTTAAAAAAAAAAAAATACTTGGATAATAATTGGATGAACCACCTGTCAATCAAACTAGTGGGCCCTCTGGTTGGATGAAAATACCAGACAATGTTGAATACACTTTTACAAATGTGCTTTATGTGAAAATCTAGTGTGTACGGTATAAGAATCTGTCAGACTAACAGTTAGGAACAAACTTTTAGGTGTGCACTGTACTTTTCTAATGCTTTTGGTTAATTATAGAGAGAATATTGTCAGTACTGTATAAATGTTTGCATGGTTCTGAGTTCAAGAAAAACAGAGATTTTATAAGCAAATTTTGCCAACTAAAATACATTATAGCTGTTGTTCATTTCAATCTTTCACAGTATTACTAGTCTGGTTTCGTCAAATAGTGCTTATTTCATTTAAGAACAACCATTTCTTCTTGGGTAAAGTCATTTACAACATTCTTTGACTGGTTTCAAATGATTCATGACTGTGTGCAGGAAAAGCAAGTGTGACAATATCTGCTCAAACACCTTGAAACCTGACCAGGAAATCATATAACGTCGCTTATTGCTCATTTTTATAATGGTTTGTCTGCAGCTGTTATCACTAGCCTGGTTAATGATCAGTCAGAGTGAAACCTGGGTGTGCCGAAGATAAACAGCAGCGTGCTACGAGTCAACAATGGGAGTTTGTGAAACCAAATGGTCACCTGAAACAACTGAGAGACGTGACGGTGAGTATATATATTGCAGGTAACTAGAAAAGTGCAAACATGAGATTGTAAGCTTTTGTTTCGTTATCTGGTTGGGACAAAAATAGAAATAAACATAAACCTCAAGGCTTTTGTGGACTTACTGTAAGTAGTATGTATATCATCCTAACTCACTCATTTATACAAACCCCATTAAAATATCACGAAGAAATAAATCATAACACATAAGACGCATTACTCACCCAGTCCTGCACATCCTGGCCCTCTGACGACCTGACCAGCGGCTCGTCCCAGTAGATGTTAGCTTTGCCGTGGCGCCAGATCTTGCTGCGGGTCTTGTAGGCATAGTAAGCAGACAGGGACAGGGCAAACACCACCATCAGACCCAACACTAACGCAACCGCCTGAGGAAGGAGAGTAAATCATAGATCAGGATGGAATAAAATAGAAGAGAATAGAATAAAACAGAATAATCCCACTAACCTCCTCTGGGTCCATGTAGCAGTAGTGGTGCAGGTATTGAGTGTACATGGGGAACCCGCCTGGGAAACCGGCCCCCACGCTGCCGCTGAGACTCGGGCTGCCCTGGAAGCTCTGGCACATCATCAGCATGGGATTGTACAGCATGCTCTGTGAGCTCTGAGACATCGGGTTCACCCCGATCACAAAGATGATGTCGATGATGCCCTTCAAGTCAAAAGAGAGGCACGTTTAGTCACGGTCACGATTTAAATGCATTCTTATTTAATGTTGCCACCAATGCAACATATTAAAAGTACAAAGATACTAGTTCATACTTCAACAGTCAGTTTCAACATTTCAGCGGTTTTGCACTCTGCAGCTCACGTTACCGAAGTTTCACAAGCGTGTCGGAAAACTACGGCGGCCTCCGGGTAACATAAAAACACAAAAGGCTCTCTCTAGCATTTCTGTTAATAGATCCTCAGAAATGCTACACACTGTTCCTTTAAAGCACTTATCAATCTTTTTACAAACATAAACAATGGATCAAATTAATTGTAGTGATGAACCCACAGAGAACTATCTCCTTAATCTGTAGTTCCCCTCAACTCTACTGAGCTTTTTAGCACCTTTCAGCTCATTGTTTTGATTTTCTGTCCCGCAACTTTGTTTTGGTTCATTCTCACTGATTTATCAACTTTGCAAAAAAAAACAAAAAACATGTATAAACCTACTGTACACTACCTGATCAGCATTAAACAGTAGACAGACACAGTTAACAACTAGCTGGTGAACACAGGGGAGCATTCTGCAGCTAAAGAGCCAGATACTGCCCTCATACAGGAGCTGGTGGAGACCAAAACAGAGCTAAAAGGAGGGTGAATATTGGATTCTTATTCATCAGATGGTCATAAACACGATTCCAAATAACTAGGGCTGCTCCCTCTTAGTCAATTAGTCGACTAATCTGTCGTTTTGGTCTTAGTCGACTGAGATTTCTTTAGGCGATTAGTCGTGTTTAAGGCTTTTTTCATGCTAAATGACTTATTTCCAAGAAACTTATGAGCACATCTCTAGAAAACACAAGATTTAAAGTGGTGCTTTTGTGCGATTTTTTGTGGAGAAACTCAGTTTCACAGATCTGTCGATTGAATCAATTCATCGACTGAGAATTTCTTTGGTCGAGGACAGCCCTAATAATAAGCTACTGTTTGCTGTTCCCACTACAGAAACCTTCACCTAACTGCAACATGTTGTTGTGTGTGATGTTTAAAGTCACTCTGACAATAGAAGGGAATCATTCATTGATTGACACATTTGATATTTGGTGAGACTCACCTGAAGGACAGCTAAGATGATATCACAGATAAACACAGTGAGGTAGAACCTGCACCCCCTCATGATCCGAGAGCGCGAGAAACTCCCCACCAGGAAGCCAAGCGAAACCAGGAAGTTGATGGCTGCCATTGAAATCATCGCCGACTTGGCGGACTGTGGCGTCATGTAGGAGCCGCCGTAGCCATAGCTACCTCCGTAATATCCAGACTCCATCCCCGCAACACCCCCCGTAGCCCCGACGCCGAAGCCCCCGTACCCAAACCCATTCATGTCCCACACCAAGGTCGACGCCACGCAGGCGAAGATGAGGAAACACATGAGGACTGTGGCTCCTTGGAAGGTTTTGACGAAACCAGGAGGAGAAAACCAGCGGTAGAAGTGCTGAGGCTTCTCCTCGATGTAGTTGGAGTCTGGGGGGACGTTGTAGGTGGTGTAGGGGACATACTGGCTGTGGGGGGAGTGGACGCTCCTGGGGGGGTAGAAGCTGTGGGAGTTGGTGCTGTACGGCGGGCTGTACACAGGGGGGCTGTCGTAGTACCGAGGCTCATACATGGTTCAGAGGATATTATTTCACCTGGAGGAGGGAGGAAAAATATTATATTAATAAAAGCGATGTCCTTGTCATCACTTTACCTCACTTATACATGTTTCAGCAGCATTTAACAGCAGCTTTAAAGGCGGCAAATTCTAACCTTGTGTTGTCTCAATCCTCTGGAGTGACGCCTTGATGAGTAAATTGGTTTAAAATTCAAAATGTGAATGCAGAAAATATAATTCTCCTTCGTCCTTTCAGCACTTTTGTTATGTTGATACAACTAGGTCTTTTTTAAGCACTGTTTGTCTCCCAGCATGCACCTCTCTGCCCCTCATTCCCCTCAGCCCATCCCTGACCCCTCTCTCCGGTATCGCTGACCCACGCTTCATCACTCCAGAGGAACTCAACCCAACAGGCTTTAATAATTCAAACAGACAGCAGATAAGAGGCGAACCACAGACGTGTTCTTTCCCCCCGAGCTGCATGCATGTTACCCGAGTGCACCTGCTGAGTGAAACGGGGGAATAAGCTCAGTCAGGTGTGGCAGATCTGTTTATTTGGGTGTTTTTTTCCCATCAATTACATAGTTTATATTAGCTGCTTTTTTAATTTTGCAATCAGAAAATAAGTCTCAATTTCTTTCTTAATGTAACTTTTTCTATATATGTATATGTGTATATGTATATATATGTATGTGTGTATGTGTATGTTTATCTATATATGGATAAAGGATATGTGTGTATATATTTGACCAGGAATATTTCAAATGACACATGGGAAGGACCCCTGATCTGTCTTTGTGTTCAACTCTTCGGCTTAACTCCTGTGCTTGTTTTATGCATGTCAGTGCCATAGATGATAGGGTGTACTGTCCTAGACCTCTAACAATTTATCATGATTTATATTTATTTATATTTATTTTTGTACACTTTTTTTTTTTTGAGTGCCCTCTGGGTATTGTCATATAAACTCTGTTTAAAAAAAAAAAAAAATGTAACTTTTTCTCTCTCTGCTCATTATTATAAGTCATCTGAATGAGACGAATAGATCAAAACAAACAGATCAAATTCCACTTCAGACTAAATATTTAGCTTCTGTCCACTTTTCCATTACAAGTGTAAGATATGACCACTTTTCCAAAGGCTTTAAAGGTCCATTATTAATGCCTGAAAGTCTTTTTCAAACATGTAACAGGTCAGATATAAAAGGAAATAGGCCTATACAAACAACTTTAACAATGAAATGATCAGTTAGGAGTTCCCTGACTTACCCAGACAGAAAGTGTAGACAAACGTTCCTCAACTTTGCTCCCGTCCAGCTCAGCTGATCTCATATCGCGACATTATGAGAGATCTCCTCTCTGACAGCACCTTTGTCCTCTTTATACTTCACCGACGGTCGTAAACTGACTCATTAGTTCCTCATGATGGAGACTTTCTCTGAAATGAAACCTGCAGAGCGGCTGTGTGTCTGAGAGGAGCCCAGTTCACCACTATAGTGACCCAGCTGCTGCTCCACGTGTTGCCTCATAGATCCTCTATAGGCTCCTTCAGATTAAACATTAAACACTGACTCATGTTAACGTTACTCTCTCAGTCCAGTTGGAACCTTTTAAAGTTTATGAATCATATAACATTAGGCTATATAACAGGGTGTTTACTGTAAACGATGACTAATAGCTTCATTGTAATAATAATAATAATAATAATAATTGTATTATTCATTATTATTATTATAGTTGCAGGTGGTCATACAGTGAAGCATTGCCTACATACATTAAGGCAGAACTGAAACTGTTACTCGATTAATTGATTAGTGGATCAACAGACAAATTACTAGGCCTATTTAAAATAATCGATTAATCGTTTTTTTTTGTTTGTTTTTTTAACAATTAATTAATTAATTAATTAATTTTTTAAGGTTTCTATCTTACTACGATGGTTATTACTAAATTATTGTAGTACTTATTACCTTTATTTTTAAAATTATTATTTTTTTTTTTTCTGTAGCTTTACCTTTCGGGGTGGGAGGAAGGCTGGACCTGTTTCTGTGTGGGAGTGAGAAGTTATGTGTATGTTTGTATATATGTATGTACATATTAAATGTTAAATGTAAATATAATGTTTTGTATTATGGCACCGCTGTTATGTTTTGTTATGTTTGTGATGCCATGTTCGAAAAAAAGAATTTTCAAAAAAATAAATAAATAAATAATTGATTAATCGTTAAGTATTTTTCAAGCAAAAAATGCCAAACAACACCAAATCCAAGCTTCTCAGCTGTGAGGATTTGTTTTCCTTTAAGTAAAAGTAAAGAAATATATTCTTGGCTTTATTGAGGGTTGTTCAGACAGACAGCGTTTCCTGACATTTTATATGCCAACCAACTAATTATGAAAACAATTTGCAGATTAATGATTATGGAAGTAATCGTTAGTTTCAAACCTGAAGGCTGTTCCATCAGTTTTGTAGTGTTAATGCAATACTGGAAGCCAGCAGGTATATAGTCCAGCATGTAGGTTTAAGCCAGAGTTGGTATAGTGTTCACAAAAAACATGTTTGTTATTTGTTGAAATTCTCATTACATCCCAACAGCAATCAATAAATCAAATGCTCTGACAAAAAAAAAAAAAAAAAAAAAAAAGTCTGTGGAGCTAGTGCTACTTTCATTGGAAAACAGTTGGCAACACTAAAGACAGGCAGGAAGTGAAGTATCTGAAATGAGAGACAAAGGAGAGTATACCAAAATAAAACAGGAAATAATAACTGAAAACTGGAAACAAGGAAAACATAACCTTAGAGCCGAGCGGGACAAGACAGAGCTCTCCACTTAATTATCAGCCTGAAAACTTTATCTACCTGACGTTATAGGAAAGGTATTTTTTCTGAAGCCTAATGGAAAAAATTAAAAAGCTGAAGGACAATAAAAATCATGGATTACCTAACAGTCAGGAGGTAGGAGCAAAACAAAGTAGTAAGTTAAACACACAAAAAGACAGTGCAAATAGAACCAGTGATATAAAAAATGATCATGAAAACTTTCACAATGTTTTTTTAGAACTTTAATGTAAAACATATACTGAATCAACATGTTGTTCCTCTGCGTTGACATACATGACAAGAATATAATAAGAAAATGCAACATGACGTGTAATGACAGCTAAACACAAAAGGAGTGTACCATTTAACCCTTATAATGTTGTAGCTCAGGTTTTATAAACCAGGTTTCAACTCTAACCTTATGCTGATGATACAAAAAGTGTCCAATATGCTTTTTAATGAAAATACAATACATTCAAATGCAATAAAACATGAAAAGGAGACAATCAACGACAGAAAGGTTATTTGTTTTGTCCGCTCATCAGATATTTCTCTTTGTTGTTCTTCATGTCCGACCATCGTCCATGGCCTCCTGGTCAAAAGTGCGGATTTTGTTTTTGATGTGGCTTAATTTAGCTTTTAAATAGTCACAGCGTTCCTTTTTCTCCAGGAAACCAGGCTCCTGTGAAAAAAACACACATAAAATAACTTATTGATTAATCAGTCATTCTTTTTCTCTTTCTCTTTTCCTCTGCTAACTGTCATCTTGCCTGATCCATTCTGTAATGTAGCTGAGTTAAAGAGTCAGTTTCATGAAGGCAATATTATTTGAATCAGTGGACAGCTTTATCGAAGAAAGGCAAATATTACACAACAGAAGCATTGTCAAATTATTTTTCACTTGTTTGAGAGTGAACAGATGGAAACATGAGGAAACTTGTGCCCTCATGTTTTTAAAAAACTTACGCTCTTTTTCTGCTGATACTTCTTCAAAATGCTTTGAATCCTCTGCTGATCCTAAAACACAGAGAATGATAATGAAAGGGTTTGCAGAAAATATGACATCCAACTATCTTCATTACAATTGCATCATGTAGAAAGAGACATATTTAACAAGTCTGTTCACCTCAAATTAAATCGTGGAAGCCTGTCACAGAAATGGTTAATACGGTTATTAACGGGAATGGTTAAATAAAGGTTGTTTTATACCATCTTACCTCTTGGCTTTTTCCCTCTCTGAGGAGTCGTGCCATCGTGGCGTCCAGCTGTCTGAACTTCTCGAGGGTGGTGCTGATGTCTCGGTGAAGGTCCTTGTATTCCTGATACTGGTCATTGAAGACTGCTCTGTACTTTTCCCTTTCCTCCACACAGCTGATCTTTGGATACTTTCTATAGGGGAGGATTTTAGGGAAGATTAATAAGTGGCATGACGTCTACAGTAGTATATACGCGCAGTTTAAATGTTCACTCACATGATGTAGTCTGCGATGATGTGTACTTTGGGGGTGTATTCAGCCGCTCTGTTCAGACTGACTGGGTTCTTATGGACCTCGGGGTTGAGCGCATTTTGATTGATACGATCTTTACTCAGAGGCTTATCCATTTCATCCTTGAATGATATGCGCTTTGTTTTCTGAGGGTTTAGTGGGATGGACCAGCGCGACTCCTCCTGGGGCTGAAAGACAAAAAGGATTATTAAAAAAAAATATGAACCAGCAAATGAAATCATGTAATGATTAAACACAACTATGTGTTCAGGCCTGTGTCATCATTACAAGAAGCTCTCTAAGAGACCTGGGAGCAAAATTTAGGTTACATGTCAGAGAAATCCTAATAAACAGCCCATTCTTTAGCTTGGACAAGCTGAGCCTCTGAAGTTGCATTGCCTCAGCTGGGAGATGGAGTTATTATGTTCACTCCTGGCCTCTCACCCTTTGCAGCTGACCACGCTGTTTCTCACCCGTAGGTGCTGGCTGTGATGCTCGATAACACGGTCTCTATTTGCAAACAGCAATAAGTTTGGTAGCTGTTGAGGGGAATGTACGTGGTGTTTGTATATCTCAGCCATCTGTGTTGATTTACATTGCTCGAAATTAACTTGGCACAACAATAAATAGACTTCTGTCTTGTCTAATGCTTTAAAATGCTGTGTTGGATGTGTACTGGATTGCTTAATGGACGTGTTGTGCTAATTAAATTGGATCAGATGCCAATGGCCACTATCATATAGTCCTCATTAGCTGTTTGTTTCAAGCCAAGCTCAAGGCATGGCAATGTTGGTCGGTCTGTCGGTCATACTGAGAGAGTGTCCAAAATTGCAACTTCCTGTCCGTCACGTGATGCTATTGGGTCCAAAAAGTGTTTTCCCCAAAGACTTACATTGGGAAAGAAACATCTGTAACTCAGTGGATAATTTTTTTTAGGTAAATCAACTTCCCAGTACGAACACTCTAATAGCCCTTATTTAAATCATTAGGTCGAATGACTCGATTTGCGAAATTCTGGCGAGATGGTTGAGGTTAAGCATTGACCCCGAATGGTTAAGGTTAGGATAGGTCATTGGGCGGCCAGTCTCGCAAGAGTTTTCACAAGTTTTCGCCGGAAGATCCAAGTAATTTTATACTCGGAAGTCAAACTTTTTTGGCTTCATATGCCACTGAGAAACTTCCAGACTGAAATATCTCAACAGCATGCTAAGATGGTGAACATTGTGAGCTTTTTAGCATACTAGCATTAGCATTTAGATTAAACCACCGCCGTGCCTACAGCCTCACAGAGCCGCTAGCATGGCTGTAGACTCGCCTTGTTAACCTGTCACTGGGTAAATGACATGGCCTTCATAGAGGTGTTGATGTTGCTATCATTTCTATTGTCAGTTATCTGCTCAGAGAAGTGTATATGCGTAAATATCTTGTGATGTCCATTCAAAAATTTCTCACCCTAGATACCAAAGATACAGGCAATAGCAACTTTGGTCCTTATAATTCAATATCTGTTGCTTGGTGGTATTAAGAATATTATTTTCGATGCATTGGAAAAGCATCACACATATGGCAGCAGAACAGGAAAGTCTACTTCACCTCTAACTGATCTATTTCTGGCGCACTTATACAGAGAGGACTGCATGGTCAATAACGTTAAGAAAAACACAGTTTACAGCTTTGGGACGAATCCTGGTTGACTGCCAGCAGAAAAAAAAGCTGCCATATCAATACTGACAAATGGCATGCTCACTGCAGATTATCTTGACTGACTTTAAATTTCATTGGATTTGATCTGCCACTGTTGTTTCGGGGCTGTTGTTGGCTCATTTGCAAAATAGTATGCCTTACTGTTGTCAACAATGGGTGTTTTGTGTTTGATATGTCATATATACTTAAAATAACACCAAAAGATGACAGAAAGGGAGAGTGATGACTTCATTTAGAAAGCCTTAGGAGAGAGAGTGTGACAGAGTATAGCATAGACAGAGTAAAACCAGGCGACAACCTCCAGTTCTCAAAAGTGAAGCCAATGAGGAAGTGCCTTAAACTTGCATTCTTTCTAATAGCCAGCAGGGGGCGACTCCTCTGGTTGAAGTCAGATTGTATAGAAGTCTATGAGAAAATGAGCCTACTCCTTTCAAGTTTCAAGTCTTCTTCAATACAGCATGATGTTCATTTAGTAAATGATGGTCCCATTTAGAGTCAAATAGACCATAAAACAGGGTATGCCTTAGGGCGTGGCTACGTTGGGATTGACAGGTCGCTACCACGGCTGTGTCCGGTCTGGGAGTTGTCCATGTTTTCATCTTAGAACTTTAACCCTTTCACAGTGTGTTTTCAGTTCATGACAGGTAACTGTAACATTTTGATCGTCTAAAAATGTCTCAGCTACACCCACTCGTGTCACTTCTAGTTGCAACCAAGATGGCCACGGCAAAAAAACAAGATGGCGACGGCCAAAAAGCCAACTAGAAGCTTCAAATCGGCCGTCCACAAACAAATGGGTGACGTCACGGTGACTACTTCTTATATACTATGAGTCTACGAGTAAAACACAAGGACGAGGATAAAGCACGGGCTAAATATTTACAGGAGCTGAGAACAAAACGTGAACATTTTAAAGGGGAACTTGCACTTGTTGTAAAGGCCTTATACTGTATAGTGAATTTAACCATATTTCTATGCTGAATCCATGGGCAGCACTTCTCATATCCAGTTAAATGCAACTCTTAAATAGGACACTTCATTCTTTTACTCTTTTTTGTTTCTAAATGTAGAAGCGATGAGCTTTCATCTAAATTCTCCATAGGATTAATTTCCTCTACCTGGTTCTCAAAGTACTCCCTCTCCCTTCGTGCGGCCTCGTGCCTCCACATCTTCAGACACACCAGGAAGCTTCCCAGATACATTGCCATGTTAATGAAGATGAAAGCCGTTCCCGCCATCTGGCCCCCCTCAACCCGACACAGGTTGGCCATGATGGGGTTAACGCCTATTGTTGTGAAGCACAGCCCCCCGCGGTTCAAGTCGTTCAGGTAGACAATCGCCGCTGCCATGTAGAGCAGGAACAGCGCCACGTTGATGAGCGCCTCCGTCAGGGGCCACCAGGGGGCGTCGAGGAGGATGGTGCGATAATACATGGTCATTCCCATCACGAGGAGCATGAGGGTTATAATCCAGGAGACTCCAGCTACTGCCAGTATAAAGGGAGTCATGGGGCCTCTGTAGCTATACCCAGACATGCCTTGCCCGTTGTTATATGCACCGTTATAGATTCCGTAGCTGTTGGACCACTCGCTGTCTTTCTGGATGTACGCGATGATGCAGGCAAAGACCATGCCCCCAAATAAGAGCTGAAGTCCGGCAAGAAGTCTGAGCAACCCAGGCCAGGACTTCAGATAAGAGTACTTCTGGTTGTAGACCTCCAGCTTCTCAGCATAGTACTCAGCAGGGTGGATGCTGGTCAGGATAGATTCCTCTCGTGGGCCCAGATTGAACAGATCATCAGAAGGGCTCTCCCCTAGCAAAGGCTTCTGGGAGTTCTGGCCAAGTGAATCACCCCAGTTCCTGCGCTCCAGCAGGGGACTCACAGGAGGGCTCACCCTGGTCCCATTAGGAAGGATCTGGATCCTACTGGTGCTGGCTTCAGAGTCATTAAAACTGTCACTCTCCTTCGTCCATTTATGGATGACGCCCCCCCAGGACTGAGGGATGAGGGATTTCAGCCGGTCCTTCATGCTCCCTTTGTTGTCCTCCTTCTCTTCGTACGGTGGAGTGCTGGATGTGATGCCCGTGGAGCTAGTATCACCACCATCATCTGGCGTGGGTGTGTGAGTAACCCACACACGCACTGGTGGTGGATCACTAATGGAGTTCCTCTTGCTAGAGGAGGACCCGACCACGCTGTCAGGCTCTTGTCTCTTGAATTTCCTGCTCCAGCTTTTCATGCTGCGGGCTGATTTTGGTGATTCATTGAGAAAGAAATAATCACGCTGTCCTTATGAGGCGTAGAGAGAGAGGAACTGTGTGGGGGAAAAAAAGATAAATTATTAGTTATGTATAATAAGCATGTACGCATGTATATGCCATAATTATATGCTGTAAAATGTATAATTAACACACCTGAGCCTCAGCAGCTCGCATGTTATGATTTTAACAAGACTTCAGTGTCTCTCATCTGATGCAAATCAAAATAACTGTGAATGTGCAAGAGTCAGATTTATGAACTTTAACCTTTATAATTTATCACCTTCCATAAACCTCTCAGTTGTATAAAAAATGAGACAGGATTTTACTTTCTTCTGTGAGATAAAGAAAACTTGAAATAATGGAAACAGTCTCCTTTCTGGCAATCTAATCTTAAAGGGCCATATCCGTGTTTAAGTTTAAGTAGATAAGACAAACAGCTGCCTATTTACACATCCAGCAAATACAGAGCAACATTAGCATTAGCTAGAGTTAGCTTGAGAATTAGTATTAGTTAGAGTCTTGTTTGTGTCCAGGGTCGGCTCGAGCCCTTTTGGTGCCCGAGGCGAAATTGGGATTTTGAGCCCCGAGGCGGCGGGGTCGCTCTAGGGTTAGAACCCTAACCTTAGCCCTGTAAACTGCAACGCACTACTTTCATAAAAATATGTATTTATTATAATATAAATAAACAATTGGTCCCCATGTAGTCATTTTCACCACAATGTACACTTTTATTAACAGATAATTGCGGCCGGGTAGATGAAGAAGTGTATTTCTTTGTTTATTTTTTTGTTCATTTGTTACCTCAATGCAGAAAATGAGGAACGGCACCCACCGGCATTTTTTTTTCATTATCATTATTTTCATATTTATGTTTTTTAGCAACCAGCGACCCCCAGAAGGTGGTGCCCCAGGCGACCGCCTATATGGCCGATGCCTTAAGCCGGCCCTGTTTGTGTCCACCTTGATAATGAGTCTAATATTCGACTCTACTTTTAGCTACAGAATGCTCCACTATGTTCACCAGCTAGTCACTAACTGTGTCTGTCTGCTGTTTGGTGCTGAGCAGGTAGCACCCAGTGGGTTATTTCACTGATAACTCCGTCTGAAAACAAAGCTGATGAGACCAGTTACAGTGAACCAAAACAGTAAAATTTGGGGCCAAAAAAACAAAACAATGAGCTGAAAGATCTGCTCTGTAGAGCTGAGAAGCACTGCAGACTCGTCACTGTTACTGCATTTACACATGGTATTATTCTGTATCTGTTATCTCAATAAGGAAATGCCAGGTATAAATGCATACCAACTAATGTCACATATTAATACCAGGTGTAAATACGGCTTATAAGTTACCACTCTCACATACGAGTAGGCAATTGATCCATTGTTAAAATACAAATATTGATTATAGCAGCTTTAAACCTGATTGACTAGTATAATTCTCTACAGTAAACATAAAGGCCCCGTTCCATTTTGTCAGTCTTACATCATCATTACATGGTAATGCAGTTTAAGTGAGACTTTGACAAAATATTGAATGGAAATGAAGGTTTGGAAAGGTACAAAAAAAGATTTCAAAAACACTCGAGCATTGTTTGTAAAATGTCTACCTGTGACGTCACAGTATCACAGTGTGCGATTTGTGGCACGCGGAACCAAAACAATGCCAAACCACTGGAATAGTCCTTTAAACACACGGATCAAACTGTGTGGCTTGGCATCAAAACACGCCAACTCAGAGAGGGACCACGACATGACTACAGTGCAGCTCAGGCTCGGCTAATAACAGAGGAGTTTAAGCTGAGCTGTGACTCACAGCAAGCTGCCGCACGAGCTCCCAACACACAGCTACAGTCATGAAACTGTCACAAAGCGGGAACATATTAATAAGACAGAGCATGTTTGTCTTTAAGACAATAAGAACAATCTGAAAACCAACTGGTTCTCTTACCGGTTTGACCCCGGCTTGTTTCTCTGGTCGTGCCGATGGATTCTGAGCGTCTGTTTGTAACAGGAAACAGGAACTGATACCTGTACTGTGAAATGGCTGGCGGCGTGTCCAGCAGGCCCACTCAGCTCACCCTCTTCAGTCTCTCAGGTGACTCACTCCTGGTGTTAGACGCTCTGTTCCACACACGCAGGGCGATTGGCCAATTGTATGTGTGTGTGTGTGTGTGTGTGTGTGGCAGTGAGGGGGGAGTAAAAGCTTAAACATTAAACCTGAACCGCCCCTGTGCTGCTGCTGACTGGCACTACTGGGTTAATCCTGTGGGAGAGAGAGAGAGAGCTGTTGACATTCATAAAACTGAGGAGAGGAGGTGGTGAGCTAACCTATAATGATGCATGTAACCCATGACAGGTGCTTTTAAAAGCGCCTGGGTGGTCATTTTGGCTGTTAGTTCATATTATTGTCACTAAATTGATAAATAAAGGGTAAAAAAGTTGATAATTAATACTTCTTCTGTGTACATATACAAGCCTGGCACTGGGCTAGTAAGAGATATCACTTTAAACGATCAGAAACAGTGGCTTGTCCACAAGATTACACTTATTTTTAGAGACAAGCATGTGTTTGATATCAGCCCTGTGATATCAATTACATCTCGTATCTAAGATCTGTGAAATACTGCTTTATCATCCCGCCGTTTATGAATAATTCATCCTCTTCTCAACTGTGTCACACATTGTGTTGTTGTCACAGAGGGAGAGTTTGGCACTAGAGGGCAGCAAGCTCCTGTGCTTCCCACTTAGATGCTTCATCGCCACCTCTCTCTCTCTCTCTCCCTCACAGAGTTTCTCACTGTCTCTCTCTCTTTCTCTCCTGTTCTTCTGCTGCATTTATTGTTTCCAAACCTGGCAACCCTGTGAACATCAACATCTAGCGTCCTTTGACCATGTTTCTTTAGTCACGTGTAAAGAATAGAATAAAATAAATTCATAAAATGCATCCTGATATTGAGATATTATGTTTCCAAGTGCATGTGGTTATTCTAATATCACCAGTCTGTCTTATCCTCTTTAGCAACGACTACATGTCTGCTCTTCATTAAGATTTAACCCTGTGTATCTGACTCCTGCTGTATAACGTGACGTCACTCTGTGCCAGCGATTCTTCCAGAGCAGTGCTGATTTTCATGTAGAGAAAGCTCAAGGCAAGGACATCTGTAGTGACCCCCCCACTATCCACCCTCACACACACACACACACACACACACACACTGCAGTACTCACAGCCAATACAGTACAGTAAACACATAATGCAACCCACTTTCTCAAGTGAGTACCGAGTCCCACCAGTGGCCTTGGCCTGGGGCTACCTCATCTGTTGTTGCCGTGCGTGTCCTCTACTGCCGGCGCAGGTGCCTGCTCAGCTGCAAATAATATGCAGAACAATGTGAGAGCCATGCAAAGGGAGTGTATACTGTATAAAGGCCTAATGTGTAAAATAGTTACATAAAAGAGCATACGTAGAGGTCTTGTTGTCCTGTGTAAAATAATGTTGAATATTTGAACTAACCCAGGAATCACATGTTTAAATCAGTGTAAATTTAGCACAGATATTTGCACACGTATTATCGAAGTATGATTATAAAAGATAGCTATGGAAAAGAATGAGCGAGTAATACAAATGTTGAAGGAAATATGATTATTTGCTTTCTTGCTGAGAGATTAGATGAAAAGATCGATACCACTCTCCTCAACTCGCTTGGAACCGTTCTTTTTTGGTTTTCCATTAGCAAACGTTGTGGATAGTACCAGGTGCTTCTTTTGGTACCACTTTGGTCGAGGTTCCAAGCGAGCTGAGCAGACACTAGACGGTGGAGTTAAAACACTGCAGACCGCTGATTGGTCAGAGAGAATCGTCACTTGCATGACAAACTCGCCATTTTTAAATACAAGTTACCATCAATAGCGACCACAATTTTTTTTATTCACTTGACCCCAATTTACAAAAAATGGCAGCTTGCAAAACCATGCCGGTCAATTAACAAAGTAGAGACGTTCCTCTATTTGGTTGCCGATGGAACGATCCAGTGAGAGAACACAATGTGTTTGTGTGCGTATGCATGATGGTATCACGGCAGTTTCACGTGGCGTCGCCATGACGATCAGTTTAGAATCCCCCTTACATTGAGGGGGTACTATCTGCGGAGGAAAACGGAATCGAGAAAAATATCTGGTACAAAAAACGAGTTGAGTCGAGCCGAGTCAATATCCATGCTAACGGCCTCTGTGAGGCTGTAATTAGGCACAGTGGTGCTTTGAGCTACATGCTAACACATCGTAGTTTAGTGTGTTAGCATTCAGGCATTTGCTAATAGCACTAAACCAGAGTACAGCTGAGGATGATGAGAAGGTCATTTGTTTTGCAGGTATTTGGTCATAAACCAAAGTATTGGACAAATTCTAATTTTGACAAAATGATGCAGCTATAGAGGAAAAGTCCAAGCTGAGCTAAGTTAAGCTTCTCCTGGCTGTAGCTTCATATTTAACAGACAGATATGAGAGTGGCATCGATTCTCTCATCTAACTCACAGCAAGAAAACAAATGAGCGTATTTCCCCAAAAGTCTAAATATTCCTTTAAGTCCAAATGAGTTTCAAGACTGAAAAGGAGATTTTTTATTTTCCTTTTCATGTCATTGTTACAGCAATCTGACATTGAAGCTCTTCTTCTGTTCCATTGATTGTTTATTTCCCTACAACACTTTAATTTTCTTTATTGAATTCGGGGCACTTTACTTTATTTAATCTTATTCCGTTTATTTTCATTTAGTTTATTTTTATTGTGCTTTTAAATGATGTTTGAATGCCTTCATTTGCCTTATGTGAAGCACTTGAATTGCCTACGTGTTCGAAAGGTGCTATAAAAATAAACTTGCCTTGACCTGCCTAGAATGTAATTTTTCCAATGACCTCCATGCATTTCTGGCATTTTAAATTGGTTTTACAATGCTTCTGTGTGTGTCTGTCTTTTTCTCGTGTAATGGCAGGAAATATCTTATAGGCTATTCCTTTCTAAGGGGTCAAAGGTGTCGATCAATAGCCTGACTTCGACATCATTAAATAGTGACGTACTGGGTGATCAAGCATCAACAGATTAGGCAGTAGTGAGTGATTTAAGTACTGGTGGCTGTACAGACAAAGTTCATCTTCATAATAAAAACAGTACTCGTGAGCGATGTGATCATAGATCAGAGTTTCTAACCTCGGCTGAAATGATTCTGTCAAGTGGAGGACAAATGGGAAGCAGTATGTATACATTATGCGTGTGCATCATGCATATACACCCTGTAGATAGGCTACATACATGCACACTTTCATGCTTGAAGTCCTGACACATGGCTTTAAGGGCTCAGAGAAAAAAAAGGCTCTTTTCTTCCTCCAGAGCTAAATGAAGCGAGGAAGCTACGGCAGCCTCCAACAGACAACCTCATTTGTATCAGTTCCCTCTGCCTGAGAGAGAAACGAGCGACGGAGAGAGAGATAGGTAGAGATTAAAAAGATTGATGCTGGAATAAATGACACTCAAAAAACATTTGTTGGAATGAAAAGGCCCTTCACACCCACTCTCGACCACTACGGCATTATGCATTAAAAAGAGGCCAAAAAACCAAGATCAATACTCCTATTCTCTCTGATTTCCCCAAGTGTATGCCAAACCACGTTAGCTGAAAGTGATAGGGAGGGCATTAAACATAATGCAAGCTGCTAGCTATTAGCTCGCGGGGCAGACATGGAGAAAAGTGGGGCCTTTAACAAATTCAATAACTGACTTCCTCTGCCTGCCGCAAGCTGTCCCCGAAGGACCTTTTCACACTCTCGGATGATCCTCGACACCCTCCCCCCCCCGTCCTTCCACAGTCCCAGGGTCATCTTCAGTCCTCTGCAACCTGCTCCTCCTCTTGTCTTTTCTCGCCTCGGACTCGTCTTCAGAACCCTCTAGGGGAGATCTCTCGTAATTTGATGCCTCTTTTCTCGCCTTTCACACTTTAACACAAGAATAAGTAGTAGCTGGATGAATTCACTGTGCTCATTAGGAAGGGGAAGCTTATCTGCTCAGGACATTAACTAAGCTGTGGCTAAATTGGTCATAATTTTACAATTTCTTGCACTACGAAACAAGATTCTGATCTATTAGTGCATGTCTGAAATCACACATTATCCTCATCATGATAAAAACAATATTTCATTTCATGATGCTCATATGGGAGCGATGAGGAGCCGTGTTTCCGTGTCTTTGGGGTTGTATAGCAACAACTACAGGGTGACTGACTCTGCCACTCTTGCGGGATATCGGTCTGCTGCCAAGTCCCTCCTGATTTGGCTGTAATTAACCAGGCTGAGCCTTGTTTGTGCATGCGGACATGAATAGTAGCTTGTTATTTGAACATTAATGGCTGAGTGTGTGTGTGTGTGTGTGTGTACAGCCCATAGTTCACCTTGGAACAGCGCCTCAGCAGCTGTGTGTCCTCTGGAGCGATGTTTATGTTTATGTCAATACATCCTCCTGTAATCATGTTTTAGGATGTCCCGGCTTCACAGTTTTCCAGGAAAGGGACGCGTGCAGTCTGTATCTGTCAACACATGTGCCAACTCACCTTTCACTGTCACATTTGGCTTTACTCTGATGCCATTTCCCTTTTCCTTAAGGTAGACCTTGTGTGGAAAAAGTTTCAGATTATTTTGAAACTAAAGCACAAGAAGTTATTTTCCAATTAAAAGTTTTTCTACTAGCTGCCAAAAAGAAGAAGAAGAAGAGAGTTACGGTCATAGCTGAAGATAGTCTTTAATGATTTGACCTTGGTGTCTCTCCTTGCTAGGACAAAAGTTCACCTGCAAAATGAAGGAACAGCGAACAGCATACAGAGAACATGTTAAACCCATTTTGCCATCCATTAAAAGTTGATTTATTCCAGTGCTACTACGTACATTATGCATCATGTGGCAGTGTACACAGAACAATGATTGGGTTACATTTCGTCACTTTTTGGGTTTTTTTCACTCTGTTATTGATCAGTAGAAGTGTGTTCAGATTCCTGCTCTATGAGGAAAGCCTACTTTTCAGGATAATAAAAAGACTCTGGGATGCGTTTATCACTTGGACTCATCTACCGTCATCAGAATAACATCATGAATGTCCCTCACTTCACTACAAAATACTGTGCAATTTTTTTCTGGTGGACAAAATTGGGTCACTATTAAATATTGGAATGGTGTTTTGGCAGGACTTTGTTGGTGACAGGAGAAAACAAACCTTTACAACAGGGTAAAAAACCCCAACATATTATACCTCCACCAGCAGAAATAAAAAAAGAAAGTGTGAAATTAATAGAATTTTTAATTTGATATTTCAAAACCTTCTTATCCTTTCTATATGTTTTTCTAGTGCCTATTGCACCCAGCCACCTTTACCCTGCAGTTCACCATTTGTCCCGTTTACTTGGCGACATCTACAATGAGGTCATATTTACAGGACACCCACTCTTGCTGTTCACAAACCCCCGGGCTAAAATGAACGTCAGTAAATGAGCTATTGCACTCATCTTTCTAGTCTCGCCCTCTTTTCCCGGTGCCTGATGAAGGATGAACTCCTTAACACCAGTACCGTCACATCTCTCTAGGGAAGACACTTCAGCATCTGCGATCCTTCCTGGTGTAACTGAATATTACACACTGAGTGCAACATGGCAACATGACCTGGGGGTTCCCTTGCTTCTTCCTTTCTGTTTTTTTCATTCAAACCACTCAAAGGTCTTCGCTGCGGGCCGTTTGGGAAGCCTCTTTGTGTGCGTGGGGACTGATGCTCTTAATGATGACAGATGACAAACGCGAGGCTAAAAACCTGCGGTGTAATGAAGAGGTGGAAACCCTAGATACGAAAAAGGCAGGTAAGGCCGCAATCAAGCAGATAGTCTTCCATTAGCTGTCCTGACTCGTTGGATGACGCTGATTGAAACGGAGACTGTAATGGCATGATAGATCCCTCCATACTGGGAGGGTTTGAGTGTAGCACTGTACGAGAAGTGGCTAAAGGTGGGGGCAGTAAAGAGTCATGCTTCATCAACTCAAGTTGAAAGGAAAACGCTAATATTCATGCTTGATTAAGTTCCACTCGTAGCAAACTGAATGTGTTCTTAAATGAAGTGCTCTCTGGCCAGTCCAGAGCCTGTGGGAGAGTGGACTAACCGTCTCACAGGGTTTAGACTTTGCCACGACTCAACCCAAAGCAGCTTGGAAATAATTAAAATCCAGCAAAATAATAATGATCATATTTGTCTGATGGCTAAAGGGGCCATAAAGATGATTCTTTTTTTATCACTAACATCCTTTTGGGACTCGGATTATCTACCATTCAAACTACTTTAGGACAGCATGCTAGCCCGCTAACCCGCTGACTTCCTGATCTGCCTTTTATATGTACTTTGGAGAAAAAAAAATAACTTTAAAGATCCTAAATATCTCAGTCATCACAACTCTAGGATGCATCATACACCATGCCTTTGAGATTTAAAATGTCCTAATGTCTACTCTGTCAACGTGTTTCAATGTCTTTCAGAAAGACAAAACAGAGGCCTGATACTGTAATGTTAAAGGAATAGTTTGACTTTTTGGGAAATACGCTTATTCACTTTCCTGCTCAGAGTTCGATGAGAAGATTGAGACCACTCTCTGTAAATGTGAAGCTACTGCCAGCAGCCGCTTAGCTTAGCTTAGCATAAGACAGCAAAAAGTATGAAAACAGCTAGCTCTGGACAAAGGTAATAAAATACACTTACGAGCGCCAAAGCTCACTAATTAAGTTTGTTTAATCCAAACAAAAACCCAAGTGTATAAACAACAAGTTATGGTTTTATGGGCGGCCTATTTCCTGGAGTTGTGTTGTCAATAAGAGGTTGTCAGGCAACCAGCGGAGACTCCAGGAAGTGACTGCACTATTTTACTTTTCAGTTCTGTTTGGCTAGAAAGACACATGTTATATTACGCAGACTCGTGACGGTTAAGGAAAGTTAAAGTTATATCTCCCACTAGTACAATTCTCGAGCCTCTGGCTGTGCGACCACTTCGCTCAGAGCAGAGCAGTCAATCGCAGCTGTCAATCATGACGTGTGACCATCTTTTTATGGCATCAAATAACTAATTAAAACCAAACATATATCAGCTTGATAAGAACTACCTAAAATGGCATCTTTGGGAGAAACATTTTTTAAGTGTACTTTGACTTTTTAGTTTGGAGGGGGCAGGATTTATGACCTATACTGCAGCCAGCCACCAGGGGGCAATCGAGATGTTTTGGCTTCACTTTTGGGGAGCTGTCATGTCGTCCATCTTTATAAACAGTCTATGGATTAAACAAACAAGATATAATGTGTTCACTTTAGACAGAGCCAGGCTAACCCCATGTTTCCAGTCTTGACGTTAAGCTAAGGTAACCGGATGCTAGCATATCATACAGACACGAGAGTGGTATCAATCCTCTTATCTAACGCTCGGCTAGAAAATGAATAATTGTATTTTCCAAAACTATTCTTTTAAATTTGCAGAGGGACTCATTCATCAAAGTTTCTTCAGCACTTTTATTTGTATCCTTTCAGGATTCTTTTGTATTTGTCTTCATCTCATATTTTAAACAGGGAACATCAACTTCTGCAACTCTAAAAACCCCTAGGTATCCTATAGTAAAAAAAGGTGTTGTAAAAATTACCAAAAGAAAGAAAGGCAACAACCAAACAAAATTAAACATAATAAAATCAAAATCATGTAAAATGATCAAGCCATCCGAGGAAGATCGTGTTCCGTTTCCACTACCATGCAACGGGGCAGAGTTGGCTTCTCGGCTCGACCAGTGACGTGTGCCTGTGTGGCCGTATGTACAGTACCAGCAGACCTCAAGCCTTGCCACTATCTGAAGACCACAGGAAGCTCTAATTAGTGGTGGTGAGGAAGGTAGACTACTACATATTTCATTGTTGTGTGTATGAGTGTGCAGCATTGAGCTAAAAGTGAACTCGTTCTCTGACAAACACACTCGCAAATACTCTCAGTCTGTCTCACTTTCGCTTTCTCTCTGAACTTTTTCATTTCTCACGGTGTTAGTAGAAATAGAAAAAAAATAAGATTTTTCAAAACATTTAGAGTTGCTGTGTAATGGAGGCAATGTTATGCATTACATTAAGACATTTCTTTAAATTTTTGGAGAGGAATGTATCTGAAAAAGGAATGCAATGCTGTATTCAGACTGTTAACATCGTAAAAAAGCTCTGAAATTAGTAATTAAATAACCCTCTACTATTTATACATTCAGGCACTGAAAAATCACATGTCAATATGTAACTAAAAAAGATAGTCGCTCTCATTTTCCCTTGGTAAGAACAAGGAAGCTGAAACCTTGAAGTTGGCAACTGTGTACATTTTTCCTACCCAGTAGTAATGCCGTATGCATCCCCTTTGCTCTTCTTCTGTGTGACAGTTTCCCCTCCCCCTTAAGTGCATTTTCAAACGCTGACTTGACGTCAGCGCTTTCGTAGCCTCGTCTAAAGCTTTCACCCTAACCTATGGGAAAGAATCTATGACACTAGTCTTTTGAAAGGGAAATCCAATGGTTTGTCTCGCTCTCCTCGCCGGACAAACGGATAGACGGACGGATGGGTGGACGGATGTCCTCCATGGCCTCAGAGGGCCAGCAGGTGAGCCGAAGCCCTCGGCTCCACAGACCAACTTCCCCCCTCGTGGTTAAGGACTCTCCGGTGTGATAGCCAGCTCTCACCCCAGCGACCCTGAACTCAGTCATTTTTTAACTATACAAGGGCTTTTACAAAAAAGCTAACTTGAACAGCCATACAATGGCTAAAACATAAACCATATCTCTACTTTATCTCGGTTTTTCAGTCATTTTTAACTTTTTTTTTTCTCTTTTTCTTTTTTTGGATGCATTTGTGTTTTTTCTTGGTTTTAAGTCTTTGTTTGCTTTTCTTTGTTCTTTTGGAGTAGCTCTGATCCAGTCCTGTGCTGAGAGGCTCAGTCACAGAGGAATTGGTTTTTGGATTTGATGTTGGGTGGGAGTGAGGGAATAAGGGCAAGGATCAGGTCGGGGGTCAAGATATGGGTTCATTATTAGTCCAGACATGGACTCGCCAGCGGTTACGGGGGACGGCTTTGGATAGGACAGAGTGAGGTGACGAGTTGGTTTTGGGAAAGAGGGGGCTCGAAGGTGATTGCAGAGGGGTTTGTCAAGGTTATCCGCTATCAGAGGAGGTGTGTGGTGCTGTGGAGGGGGAGCGCCGCCTACGGGCGGTGGAAGTCCAGGATCGCTCGGAGCGTTCGGAGCGTTCAGAGGCTAGTGAGGCGGGCCGAAAGCGGTGAACAAAGCCGTCCAGGAACTCCTGCTGCTGCTGGGTTATGGCTTGGGAGATGAGGCAGGGCAGCGCCTGCAGGCTGCCCGTCACCGAGTCCAGCTTGTCCTCCAATGTGCCGATGCGCTTGTCCAGCTCCTCACTGCGCTCCTGCAGCTCTGACACCAGGTCATACATCACATTCTGGGTCTAATGAAGGAGAGAGAGTAAATGTGTTTGGGGAGGTGCAAGAACAGGAGGACAGAGGAGGAGGGCCGGACAAAGGAGGGAGAGACATGATAAACAACATTAAATTCTGTTTTACAACTTAATAACCACGAGGAGAGATGCAACAAATGAGATTTACAGGAGGCGCGGCGTGTATATGCATTGCCTTTCATGTCGTAAATGACATGGGCCTACTGTAAATCTGACTTACTCAGCCTGAAGAGGAGGAAATAATGACAGGAAGCAGTGTGAAGGGGAGCGGTATAGTTTCAGCAAGTCAGCATTGATTTTTATCTTCCCACCGTTTCACAACCAGCTTCTCCTCCAATCCATTTATAGCCAGAGAAGATCTTTAATGCTTTATGCTTGACACAACTCATTCATATAATGAAAAGCGTCTCTATTATTTAGGCACTTATTATTCCACAATGGATGCAGTGGGGCCAGTGTTATTGTATGTGGTATCTGCATGTAATTCTTCTATTCAATGGGGCAATTTTATAGGTTATGAAATATATAATAAAGTCTATTCTTTATTTTGACAAATACATTTAGTGGGACATATAATTTAATGGTCAGCAGTAAAGCTACAAAAATACATTATACCCATTTAAAGCTTTTTCCAGGCCATTAATACACCTCAGAAATCAAATTATTTTCTTATGTATAAGCCAGAAATCAAAGGGTTACTTCACCATGAGGCTTAACGAAGAGACACTGAGTCGTTGAACTAGTGTAGGGTGTACACAGATGGATCTGACCGGTGAGCAGAGTAAGGGCAAGTCAACACACATTAAAGGCGTTGGCCTCAGAACCTTTTAAAATACACACAGGAGTGCAAATGCCATCCACATCAAATGAGGCTGCAGCCATGCACCTCCCTTTGAACCCCCTCTCTGCTCTGCTGGGTCAGCTGACGTCCATACAGCAGGACAGAAGCTGCCGAGGCACGACAGCGTTTCACCCTCTTACAGCCAGATACAGTTTACAGTGTGTAGTTAGGCTCCGGTTCCTCAAACTCTTGCACTGCCATACGATGTTACAGGAAACAGGAATTCAGTCTGTGTTGAGTTTGACTTTGATTTTAGTTATTTGATAAATATTGATACACATGGTGACAGCAAAACTTCAGGGATAGTCCTGGACCTGTTTCCATTGTTGTCTCCAGTGATTTCAGAGCTCATATAGGCCCGACCAAGAGTGAGACAGTTGGTCTACATTGAACATTAAAGAGAGAGTTCGGGTGTTTTGAAGAGGGGTTGTATGAGGTACTTATCCATAGTCAGTGTATTAAGTACAGTAGATGACGGTTGGCACGCCCCCAGCATCGAGAACAGACACAGTGCCAGCATGGGAGCAAAGCAATGTACTGCTGTGGACGTATTTTAGCCACCTAAAAGAAAGGCTCACCTAAAGAAATCAATATCACTTTAATTGTACGCTATATTTAGATTATTTTCACCGCTTTGCCTTGCAGTCAGACAGCCCTTTCCAATGTGGTAAATGAAGCCATCTATGCTCTCGCCAAAGCCACCAGACTCCATTGAAAAAACATGTAATTTTCCCTAGCAGTAGACCAGCAGCTCCCGTGATCTGCGAGGTAAAATTACAGTTTTTTTCCAATGGAGTCTGGTTGCTTTGTTGAGAGCATAACGGCTTCGGTGTGCTGACCGTCATCTACTGTAGGTAATACACCTATTATGGATAAGTACCTCATACAACCCCACTTCAAAACACCCAAACTATCCCTTTAATACAATGTGTGTTGTTTGACGCTGGGCAGGTGGTGTACAGTGCGTTAATCAAAGCCTTTTTTTCACATACAAGTAGTCATGTGATGACTTAAATATCGATTCTAGCCACTTTAAAGTTACATCAGAAGGGAGACTTACCTTCGCCAGGTCCACCAAGGTGTTGGCCTGATCATTGAGTTTCCTCTGCTCCATCTTCACACTGCGCAGTCTTGTGGAGACATAGGGAGGGTGGGAGCAGGAAAAGGAGGGGAGGAGGAGGGGGACAAAGGAGAAAGGGGAGGAGAGTGGCGGGGGGAGAATAAGGGAATAGAGGGCGGTTTGCAGGAGTGGAGCATAGAGAGAGAGAGACGGGTTGTTTGGGGGTGATGAAGGAGCAGAGAGAGCAGAGAGGGCCGATAGGGAAGAAAGAAAGAGGAGGAGGAACAACACATTTTTTAACAGGTGTGCTCTCTCACTGATGACATTGAAAAGAGAGATGACTGCCTGCATGCATCGTAAACATATGTACTTTACATATCTATATGTATACATATACAGTATATAGAATATATATATGTATATATATACACAAGCATTCCTGGTCTTGGTCAATGCAATACCAACCAAAACATGCAAAATTGCGGAAGCATACTACGCTCATTTTGAAAAAAAAATAAATAAATAAAGACTGTTTATCATGTTTTATCTTTTCTTTGTTACAACAAGATCTATTTGCTCATCACTTTTTACCTTAAAAAAGTTGTTTTTTTCCTGCGATGACAAACTTAATACTGAGAGTTGATCTTGTTACAACCCCAAAGGAATTTGTTTCTCAATAAGAGGTAAAACAATATCTCAATATAGTGCCAAAAAGGTATTATTACTATGACAAAACATGATGCTTTTTTTCCAGCAAGAATGCAATATGCTTCCATACAAGAAAACCTTAAAATTTATGTTTGAAATCAAAACATTCTCATCTCTTTCCACCCAAAAGTAAGACATCAAAAAAGGAAAAAAAGATGACATGCCCTTTGTCAGTGCTACACACAGCTCAGTGGTAGGACTTCATTTAGACACTGGTCATTCAGTAAGCGTGCAGTGACTGTGAGTGACTTTGTGCACAATGAAAACGTGAGTCTTTCAGTGTGTGTGTGTGTGTGTGTGTACATGTACATGGGTTGATGTGTGTATATATGTGTGCGTGTGGATGCCACAGATAAAAGATGCCAGAAATAAAGTGTCTGATGACACTGCTGAACACACGGCAACATAGACATTTCAAATAACAGGACATGTTTTGTGATGCCTTCAACGTTGTGCCTCCCTTTATCCCTAATCAAATACATTACGGCCCCTGTAAGAACTGCTAACGCTGACGCCAATAATGTGTCATTGTTAGCGGTGGCACCACACACCCATCTATTTGGATGTGTCGAGAGGAAGAATTTCCCCCGTTTGGCAAATTATGAGACAAGATGACATTCAAGGGCATTTATTCATGTGCAAATCAGTATATCAGAGCGGAGTGAGACTGCTCGCTTACGGCTCTCTCTCTGTGGGAAGCCGTTTCAGCTCGTATGTGTCTGTTTGCTCCGCTTTGTTATCCCTTATGGCTGTCGAAGAATGGGGGCTAAAAGCTAAAAGCGCTACTTATTAGTGTAACGCATTAGGAGTACAACTTTATTTAACAAAACCACAACCTACATCTTTTTGTGCTATGTCGTGTGCAAGCTTTGGCATTTGATCTCAAATAAGAAAGGGTAAAAAAAAGCAAAAATCAATACATCAATTATTTAAACCTCATTACATCACATTAAGGGCTGTCAAAGTTAACCCGATAATAACGCGTTAACACAAATTCGTTTTAACTAATTTCTCTAACGCATTAACGCAATCGGGGGGGTAGTGGGCTCAGTTTTAAAGCTAGAGTGAAGATACTGATATCATATGAAACTAGATAAACGTAAGGAACCCATTGGTAACAATTGGTGTCATACTAGCTTGTCACAAAGGAGGCAAAATAATGCTCCAATCTTGGAAAAAACTGGCATGGCCATTTTCAAAGGGGGTCCCTTGACCTCTGACCTCAAGATACGTGAATGAAATAGATTCTATGGGCACCAACGAGTCTCCCCTTTACAGATATGCCCACTTTATGATGATCACGTGCAGTTTGGGGCAAGTCATAGTCAAGTCAGCACACTGACAGCTGATGATGCCTGTTGGGCTAGAGTTTGTCATGTTTTGTGCTGTTAATTGTTTTGCATTAATAAATAAATAAATACATTTGCATAAAGCAATCATATTTACCCTCTCCCATGTTGATAAGAGTATTAAATACTTGACAAATCTCCCTTTAAGGTACATTTTGAACAGATAAAAAATGTGCGATTAATCACGATTAATCACAGACAATCATGCGATTGAATATTTTAATCGAATGACAGCCCTAATGACATTACATTAGTGTGTGTGCGTGTGTTCATGTCATCACAAAAGCACCAGGAGTGTAGGATGAGTGCTGTTGATGCAGGTTAATATAGCCTCCAGAGCAGCTATATTAATCATGGGCAACATTATACAGTACATCGTAGATGATTATGAACCGCTGACCAGGCCGACAAAGCTCACAGCTCATTCTGTGCAAGATGCTTTTTTTTCTTTCACACTTTCTCTCTCCAGACAACCCTCCACTATTGACACCGGTGGCAAAATGTAGATGCTTATTTTTTTTGTTTCATTCCATTCAAAAGGGGGGATGGGAGGGAGAGGGAAGTAAATGGAACACTGAAGTAAAGAAAAAACTCAAAACAATTCAGCATCCAGCATTTGCTTGTTTTCTTTTTTTTTTTTTTTTTTTTCATGCATGTCAAACGCAGACATGGAGAGAGGAGGAGGAGGAGGAGGAGGAGGAGGAGGATGTTGAGGAAACAGTAGGAGGAGGATACATAGAAGACTCAACTTACTTCTGAGCTCTGCAGTGATAGAGCAAAACAAAGACAGAACACAGTACAGAGTTTTAACCCCACAACATTCACGAAACGAGTGAAACCATTACACTTCTCACTGTAAGCACAGGGTAAAAGGGGGTCGGAGGGAGAGGGAGACGGGGAGGGGGGCAGGAAGGACCATTACACTAGATCGCAGTGTGTGCGCTGGTGTACGTGTATGTGTGTGTGTGAGAGTTTACATTTGTGTGAGCATAACAATCAATGGTACTCTTGAAGAGGACATTGTTAACAAACGCTAGACATGTTCTCAGCTACATCTCATCAGTTTATTAGAAATATTAATAATACAGCCTAAATATTATGTACCACGAATAACATTAAAGACAATCAAGACATCTGTTTTGCATGTAGTAGTTTGATTCCCTCCTCGCTGGTTGGTGGTCATATTTCTGTCAGACATTTTAGATATAACACAAAACAAACACAGTGTGGGACTTACTGGTGAATGGCTTGGAGAAACTTGCGCTGGTGTTTCCGCACCTTGGCGTGATCGATCTTCTTGACCAACTTAGTGTGTTTGTAGATGAGCCATGTTTCCCTGAGTACATTGGCAGCTGTGTTCTTTACCTGTGAAGCAAGGTTGAGAGAGGCATAAGAGAGGGTACAATAGCTTCTCCAAGGGCAGCGTCGGCACTAGAACGAATATCCAACGGGGGGCGCGAGGGTGGAGGTTTCATTTCAACATTGGGGACACACACACACACACATATTATGTGGGTGGTCTGCGGGTCGTCCACCAGGAAATATTAAGTGTTTAACACATTTCCTTCTGTTGAATTTGTATGCATCAATTTATGGTGGAAATGTTTGGTCACACTTCATTTTACAGGTCTGCAAATTTCATGGTAATTAGGTTATAATTATTAAGTAACCTATTTGAAATTTCTTTGGAATTACTGACAAATTACCCCAATATTTACCTCAAAATGCATCCAAAATTACTTTATTATAAACATTATTTAATAATTAGATTCTGCTATTTCCCAATAGCTGGTAATTTATTTAATACATTTCCAGGAAATTTTTATTTATGTAAAGGAAAAAAATAAATTCAGGCAACAGCTGACAATTCCAAATACAATGGAATATAATGAAGTGAGGCTCTCAGGCATTCTGTATTGCTCTACCTGCAGTGCGCTCTTGGCGCTCCGCCGGTCACTGGCATGACCAACGTGACCAGAGAGATCACCGCCAGCGATAGAGACACCCCTCGGTGGCCACAGACTCGTGTCACATGTAGCACATTTCCTCTGTCGCACACTCCGTGGCTCGCACCATACTAACAAAATTAGTCCACGAGTGCTGTTTTTTATGCACACACGCCTCTGTCTGTGCTCAGTGTCTCCTCTCCTCATCCCTGTGTGTGTGCGAGTGCAGACGTAGGCTACTTAAAAGTCACGTTTGCGGACCCTATCCCCCCTAGATGGCGACGTTTTGAGGCTGATGTCTCCGCGCATTACGCACCGCCTCTCCAGCAGTGCCTGGCTGCAAGCCCATCTGGAGACTTGCGCTCAGCCCTTTCGATCCGAGCCCTCACGGGTTGCATCAAAAAGCAATACAGTTTTCATTATTTATCAATACATGTTTATCATATTTATTAGAAGATCAATTCATTTGGAAGCTCATTTGGACAGGCATTGACCCCCCCAATGCAAAAGTTTAAAATTTTGATGTGAGAGAATAAGTTTAGTGTCGATGTAGGACATTTGCACAGAGAGTATAATGAGGACACCCTGAATACCAGTGGCTCTCAGGTCAGGACTCCAAAGGGATTTCAAGATAAATCCAAAAAGTCACAGGATAATTAGTGGAATAAGAGAGATGGAAAAATACATTTCTGCTCCATTTTCTTTTCTTTTGTCTCATACGTCGGGTGTTTGGATCCCATTATACATGCTTATAGGTCTACTTTTAGCCTAGTTCTTTCAGCCTTTAAAAACGATTCAAATTACACAGTCTGATGTTTAAATGAACAGCCTGAAAAACGGAAAATCACTTTTTGACCGAACTGTTTGCAACACATATCCATATGCAACCTGTTATGAGGGCTCAGAGGTAGATCATAAGTAGTCAAAACTCCAAACCCCCAACATTGGGCCCCCTTGTTGGAATAAAAACAGCAATATATGATCACAGTTACTAAAAGCAGCGGTACGCTGTGACTCACTCGTTTGCAGAGTTGTGTGTCCATCATGAAGTTGTGGACATGTTTCTCAGCCTTGGTCAGCTCCAGCTTCCTGGCTACCACTGCAACCACCAGTGCAGTGCAACCAGCTCCCTGTTGCACAAAGACTCGGTCAAACAAACGCAGCAACATTTTGTTTGTGAGCGTTCAATATGCAACTTTACTAGATTTAATAATATAAAATAAACGAGAACCAGCAGAGAAACAAGGGAAGGCGGTTCAAAGTAATGAAATGTCTTGGAATGTTATTTAGCTAGGAACAGTAAGTTGCATTTGGCATTTCTAGTAAGTCTCTTCTGAAACACCAGCTGAAAGAAGTTTTTTTTTCTCGATATGAACAACTTCACATAACATCAGTTAAGTAAGGCAAAATAACTAAATATACTGACGTGCAATTTAATCAAACGAAGAAGAAAAAAACGCCTGCAGTGTGAAGGCCTTAAGAGTGGACTGTAATCAATGAAAAGCATATGTATGTGGGTGAATATAGTAGATGACTCAAACAGCTCAGCGATCAAACATTAAATCATTTCAGTTGGGGCACCTCAGGTGGTTTCAGACTTTTTTGATCACAAATTGCTCAAAAATCTTCACATATTTATCAACTCTATAAAAGTGAGGTTTAGTATTTTCTCACTGTTCCAGTCCTCCTGTGAGAGTGGTATGTATTTTTATTTGAGAAAGAGGAAGAAAGGAACCCACCATAATCCCTGTAAGCAGACACACGCCTTTCCCACAGTACGTGTGCGGTACCATGTCCCCGTAGCCAATGGAGAGGAAGGTAATCGAGATGAGCCACATGGCTCCCAGGAAGTTACTGGTCACTTCCTGTTTGTCATGATACCTGAAGTGACGAAGACAAGCACAAGTGGGATACACACAGTGAGTAAAACCGCACGCAGTTTCCTGAACGTGAGCATGCTGGAGAATGACGTGGTGCTGAGTGAACCAAACAGGCGTGGTGGGTGGAGGAGGTGGAGGTGGTGAAGATCGAGGAGGAAGAGGAGGAAAAAATCATGGTTTACACCTGTTTTGTAAAGCCAGTTTGGCCTAATATAAAGTCCATTCTGAGTAAAAAAAATGATGGTATATTCAATGGATTTGCAAGAGACAATATAATTTCAATTCTATGGCTTTGGGTAGTTTCTACCTGAGAGTTTAATGGAGAAACATGTGTAGGAATGTAGGCAGAAAAAAACAAATAGTGTCCGTTTTGGACAGAAAATGAACACCACTGAACATGTGCTTCATGTTCAGTGTCTGTCAACATAAAAATAATAACCATTTGGTGAGAGGAATGATATGAAGGAGCATTCAAAAAATGAGTCTGAGGCCAAATCACTTACGTACATTTGCATAGAAATTACAATTTGAGACAACGTGTTTCCAATGACAAAGAGACGGGCCGTGTCGCTGGAAGTGACTGGATAAAGAGCACCGCAGGTCAATCTTGATTTGAATATGACAACCCAACAAATGTAATGTCTGAGCATCCAAAAAAAATGCACATACTGCTGCAAACTAACAATTGGCTTATTGGTCACGGTTTGCTGTAAATCTTCCTCCATAGAGTTTACGCTGCACCCAAAAAAAAAAAAAGGTTTGGCAATGCAAATCATCACTTCAAACATTGCTGAAAATAGCTGACAGCTATGCTTGAATTGTCAGTCCAAAGGCCCACAGTGCATATGCAAAGATGTTTCTATAAAAAAACACACACACACACACACTGTACAAAGCTGGATTGATGATGACATTCCCATACCTTTTGCAGCGAGACAAAAGTCCATCACAGAGGCAAATCTGCCTTATCCGCCCACCCTCATTCAACTCGTCTAATTATTCCCAATGGGCTGTCTAGGAGGAGATCAGATAAGATTTAATTTTGGAGTTAAAATCAAATATTCATTAAACACTTTTTGAGACAACATCTCGCCAACATCCTTCTGACAAGACGACATAGATGGAGTCTTGGGATTTTAGTTAAGGCTTTTCTTAAGGGGATTCTGACAGGGCCAATCATGAATCACTAACGACTATCCAGCGGTGGCCCAGCATGTGACTCAAAAGGGCCGGAACAATCACCTCTAATTAGCGCACAAGTACAGATGGAAGCACTTTGGGGCCAGACGAAGAATTTCTTAAGTTTTCCTTTTCCAAAACAAAGGCAAATGCCCGCTACTCCTTCTCCTCCAAGACAGATCATTATCAAATATCATAAATGAGCTAATCATGCCTTCTGCAAAGTTCTTAAAACTCCCCCTCTCACAAGTGTCTATTCATGCTCAAAGTCAAGGGGGGGAAAATAACTATGAGCCCTCTTTTGTTCCCCTCAGAATGACCATAAAAAGTGTGCGGTCTGTGGGATTCAAGCTTCATAAATGACATGCAGAGAAGCAGTCTGTGCAATACCATGCAGGAATAAAAAAAGATGTCTGCATCCTGCATGCTTCAAAACCAGTATATTGAGAGCAGGGGGAGTGATGGGGAAACCCGGGGTCCACCTAGAGACGAATACTGCAGTATCACCAGGTGGAAGGGGACTGTACGTGCGTCTTTCGTGGACGGGCTTTCATTTGTAAACAGTGGGGCAGGATTGGATGCGTAGCAAAGGAAGAAGCTCATTGAATTTGACACCCCTGTCTCTTTTACCTGCATCCCAACACTTCACCAGCTGCCCTTTGATGGCTGCCAGGGGGCTCAACTTGATCAGCTGGCTAAATATTGTAATTACAAGTGACTAGTATGTTAATTTCATTCATCTTGTCATCAAGGCGAGCAGAGAGTGAGTCATGTCTTCAAGGCAGGCAGAAATGCGCTGCACCTTTTAGCACAGTGAACAATGTAGTCTCACAGCGGCCTTCTCTCTGTTGTAAATATACCCTCCGTAAATATGCTCTGACAAAAAAATGCAGAAGGCATTGCTTTAAGAGAATGCTTCCTGTTTTATTATTGTTTTTTCTAATGGTGGAAATATTAATTATCTACTCTGGGGGGAAAAAAAGGCAAGAAACAGCAATATGGGAATAGAGACAGAGGCTGAATGGGGAGCTAATCAATAGCATTTTAAGGCTCTCAATATACTGTGTCAAGTTTTGGAATAGCATGGAGAAGAGCTGGCACCACTTTCAACCTATTCCAGGACCAGGAGGTATATAGTGTCTGGAGCAGACAGTTTTATCCCCCGCTGTTAAATTCTCCCTGACAGACACTCTGCAGCGAAAGCTTTATCCTGAAATCACGTACTCAAATATCTCAGAGATGATGTTGTTTATCCTCTCCTATACTGTATGTACAATAACAAGTCATTTTACATCCAAATGAGCTCTGAATCTTTGCGTCTGTGGTGGGTTAGAGGAGGGAGTACAGCACGATTCACACAACATAAGACAAACAATCTCTATGGCTCCATCTGCAACTAAACATGTCAACAATCAGAACAGGTACCAACAGCCTTCCTCATCGATCCCTTCAAATCATCACCGGTGTATCAACTAGTCTTAGTCAGCCCTAAAACCAACACTAGGATGTTCTCTGTTTATGTGTACTAATGAATGATTCCAAGTCATTTAAAGGGGGCATATCATGCTCATTTCTAGGTTCATACTTTTGGGTTTCTACTAGAACATGTTTACATGCTTTAATGTTCAAAAAACACATTATTTTTCTCATACTGTCTGTCTGAATATTTCTGTATTCACCCTCTGTCTGAAACGCTCCGTTTTAGCACCCAATTTGACTGTTATAAGGCCATTAAATAGGCGTTATCAGTCTCTATATGCACCATAGATGTGGGTCAAAAGGGGCCTACTACACCTACTACGTTGTAAAAGTGAAAATGAAACTTAAAAGCAACACGTTCTAACATGTTGTAAAACTGAATGAAACGTTACGTTTTGAACACAATCAAAATGGCTTTCTTAGGTTTAGGTAACAAATCTATAACTTCTTTAGGTTTAGGCAAAAAAACAAAAACAGTTAAGTTTAGGGAAAAACATTGTGCTTTGGGTTAAAATAACTACAAACATAAAGACAACTACACATTGTTGGTTTCACATGGGACGTGAACTCCAGTCTCCTGCGTGAAAACACTGTGTTTTGTGTCCCACACTGTCTATACTACAGCGCCTGACTTCGTCTTCTGCTCCTGTCATAAATAATACGGTCACTAGAGATCGTTGTCGCGTTCTTTTATACCTTCTTTCGGTGATCTACCATGTCAATAGATGATAAAACCTACTAGTGGGTGTAGTAGGCCCCTATTGACCCACATCTATGGGGTTTATAGCGACTGATAACGTCTATTTAATAGCCTGACAACAGTCTAAACAGCTGGTTTTAGCGCCTGTTTTTTTAAGTCCCCCTCTCAAAAAAGCCGCAAGACTCGCTGCCCGACGACCTATCCTAACCTTACCTATTTGAGATCAATGCCTGACCTTAACTATCTCAGGAGAGTTTCGCAATCTGCGTGTTACCTTCTAGACACAACCCTTTGCAAAGGTAGTTCTCAAGCTGTGGACGGTATAGTCTAATGAGCCTGCATGTGGGGGAGTCAAATCTGAATGGCTTGTTGAATCACTTGTTTTCTTATCTAGACAGCCCACAAAAAACTGACTGGGTTGTCTTATTTCACTGTTTGTGGGTTGGTAGGCACTCCAGATACCCAAATGTATGAGCACAATCACTGAAAAAGTGAGTTTTTCATGAGATGCCCCCTTTAATATCTTAACTTCCATTGTGTGTAGATGAGCTCATGATACACAAGACAAGTCCTGAGGAAATAACGACAGCCAAAGTCGACGACACAACCTCTGAACAAACAGAATCGTAACGATGGATCAAATGTGAAAGAGCCACACACTTCCTTCTTCCAACACACACACACGCACACACTTATCAGGAATATTTGAGATGACTAAAAACACTACAATATACAATCTTTCTAGGAAACTTTAACATGCATAACTAGCTTCAATCTCAATGTTTTGTGTCACAGTATTATCAGCAATTATCTTGAGGGTTTAGGTGTCATTTTAATGGGTTATTAATATCTTGTTTAGGAGTGAATCACCTCACATACATGACATAACTGTGAAACCGCCATGACACACTGCTTCAATAAAAGAAGAGAAGAATAGAGCTGTTTGAGATTTTACACGTATAAAATGCCTCTAAAATACGCCTCTATTAGGAGGAAAGAGACTTTTAATAATGACAAATACATGCAAAACCTGATACTACATCTATATTTCAAACTTCCTTTAGGAGAATAACAACCTTCCCTCTGTTTCTACTTTCCTCCACCGGTCAGCTGCCACAGCGAAGCAAACGACTTCCTCCACATTCAAAACCTGCTGCTTAACATTCTGCAGCTATCGCCTGCATGCGTATGACAACAGCACTTCCCCTCTTCTTCCTGCCTTTTGGTTTCACATCAACAAAAACAAATTAAAACAATTTTTCAACGAGCGCAAGTCTTGTTGATATAAATGAAATTGAGCGCTGGCTGAGATTACTTGGGGACAAATATGTTGGGATGCTCCTCGGGGAGTGTGTTAGTTGCAGTAAACATGAGCAGATTAAACTCAAAGTGATGATGACCTAATTAAAAAACTGCAAACCTAACAGTGTTTTTACAGCGCAGACAATATGCAAAGCAAGCAAGCAAGCAGCGGCCGCACACTCCAAGTGGACTGTAACAATTTTATGGTATGTGCATCTTTTAAAATGTTTCCAAGTTTAAAATAAATAAATAACCAAATAAAAAATCAGTCCAACTTAGTAAAGTTGAGCTAAGTCAGTGGTTCTCAAACTTTTTCTGTCATTCCCCCCTTTGGAAGAAGAAATATTTTAAAACATTATCACCTGAAATAAAATGGGAAAATATGATTTTAGGTCATTGTGGTGATATACATGTAATTTATGGTGCTGTTAGATTGCTGCTAGACCGCCTCATTAATACAGGCGCGTGCTGTAGTAAACAGTTTTTGACCGCCCTGGAAATGGTGTTTTTGAAAGGCTAAACACCAACAAATATGAGCTGAAGCAGAATATTTCTGTAGTTATTAATAATAATAATTTGAATGTCAAAGTTAGGAATGAAGCTTCGATCTACTCATTGCAGTCCTACTTCATCATATTTTCTTTTGATTACCGTCAGCTGAGCACATTGTCTTGTTTGTTTCTGAAGCATCGTCTGTTTTTCTTATTGTCCCTGTCAAATATCTGTCCATTCTGTAAACCTACAGACTACAGACTGTCTGAATGAACCCCGTTGCTATAGCCGATTTGCTTACGGATCCACCGTGAAAAAGATTGACACATCAACTCTGCATCACATTTTCCCCCCAGTCACGTGCGCCCCACCTGTCATGCCACACACTTTGAGAACCACTGAGCTCAGTCAATAGAAGTTTTATCAAAATATCTTTCAAAAATGTTTTGATTGCACATTTTAGATAAAATTGTTTTGGCATCAAACTAGAATTACAATATCTGATGGCAATGTCAGTCTGTCAGTCGGTCCACCACCATGAAGTTTTGACATTCACGGTCCCCAGAGAATGAATCCTGATACGGTGATCCTCTGACTTTCTTTCTAGCGCCACTATGAGGTTCACATTTATGTTTTTTATGTCCCCTTCACGATGAATTGTTATATCTTTGGTGATGCCTTAACTTTTCATCTAGTACCATCATCTGGTCAAATTTTCTTTTCTATTGCTTTCTATCACTTTGGTTTATGACTGATTATTCCAAAAACCTATTGACATTCCCATCAGCCTCAGCTGTGCATTGTTTGTGCCATGCCATTGTTCCAAGCAATGGGCCGTCGGAACAATGGGCCGTCCCCAGTTTTAGTGCTATTGCTAATTAGATTAGATTAAACTAAGGTGGTGAACATGATACAAACATTTTACCTGCTAAACATCAGCATGTTAACATTGTAATTGTGAGCATGTTAGCATTTAGCTCAAAGCACCACTGTGACAAAGCACAGCCCCACAGAGCCACTAGCATGGCTGTAGACTCTTAGACAACTTACACTGCATCTTTGGAGAACATGTAAATATAAGGACATAAGACACTACTTGGAAAGTTACACAAAGCCATTGCTAGCTTGGAAAAAAAGACATTTCTACTTGGAAAAACATACATTTGACATAATGCTATTTCTCTGGTTCCCTGTAATGTGTACGGTGAAAAAGCTTAACAACACTGTAAGAAAGGTTTTCATTGTAGCCTACAATACATGAGGTTTCATACATATATGCAGAGGAAAGAAAGTAGTATCTGCATCCATCTTCCTCCGCTGGCTTCGTGCCCGAGTTTAACTGGTCAATTAATTCTTAAACACACTTGACCAGTCGAGGGGCTCAATGTCACAATGACCCCTCGTCTGATAATCAAACACGGAGGAGTGGCGGTCTCACAAGGTGCGTTTAAATTGTACTTTAGCCAAATCATAAAATACAAACCAAGAGAGAGACTTGCTGTGTTGCAGAAGCCAGACATCGGCTTTTGATTAAGAGTGACTTAATGAGCCTTTGTGCTGTATATTTGTTGCGGGGAACGAAATGATTTTGTTGCACCAACAGCAATACGATTGCACTTTAATCATAAATTATACATAACGTATTGCTGTCAACCGACGAAGTTGTGAATCCAAAAGTAAAGACCTGCTTGGATTAGCTGACTTGCAGATTTTGCAGCGAGGCAGGCTTCAGGCCTCCGATGCCAGAAATGATCAAATGTGTGTGTGTTAGTGTTTCTCATCCATTTTAAATATTGCTGGATGAGAAATTCCAACGAGTCTGCTACACTGATATAACGAGTGAGATTACCTGAAAGTCAAACTATTACAAATAACAGCCCTTGATACAGTCTTATGGTACTACCCTTACAAACTTTCATATCTAATCTGAGCACTTGACCTCACAAAGTCAGGCCTTTTCTGTCCTTCTTAATCTATAACACCACCAGACAGGTTAATCTTAATGTTTCAGTGCTGGAGTGTGGTTATGTCTCTGGGGTTATCAGACAGTGAGTGTCCTATTACAGATGTTTCATTGAATTAGGCTTGAGACACCTGCTAAGAAACTCAAAAAAAATATTTTGCTCATACATATAATATGCCAAAGGCCATTCATCACATACCCAGTAGAGTTTAAGTTTACTTTGCTGCAAACTCTGGGTATCCAACCTTCAGGGGACACAAGCTTTGAAACACCACCACCACCACCACTCCACCTCCACTGCCAACTAACACCTAAGCATTTTCTTTCATGTTCCCAGTCTTCCCAATGCACTCCGCAAAACACCTAATCTGCTGTACTTCTGCCCACAATACCAAGTTTGGCTTTAAGGTATTGTTGCTCATTAGAACCCATGAGATAGCCGACTGTCTTCCTAAACTCTGCCCACATTCAGGTGCCCCACAAAATGCCTGCCCAAAAAGCTTTCATGGCTTTAATTATTTCATATCAAGTTGATTTAATTTCTAGAAGTTTGTTCTCCTTCGTTGCTGGGAAACTTGGATTTCGTTAAGAGAACCTCATTCTATATCTGACAAAACACGTCTAACGTCTGTGAAAAGCTGCGGCAAAGTGCAGCCAAACGAAAGGTTGGGAAAAGTTTAGTTTAGCGACTGCCCACAGCCAGTAAGTAAACAGATCATGTGACTCCTGTGACATGTTGACCTATGTTACAAAGAATTTCTTCCAGCCTGAAACACATGCACACGCCTCCCACGCCGCAGAAAAATCTAATTATTGCGGCAAGCTGAACTTTGTCGCTGTCTGGCGTAACTTTGGCGTAAGAGTAGAGATGAGTGATGAAAGGATTTTGTCCCTTGTCTGATTCTTTATCGGTTGTTTGATGCAACACTAATTGATAAAGTGTTACTGAGTATATAAACATTTTATAGCATCAATTTACTTTTATTGCTCAAATCCTCTTGAGAAAAATACAGGAAACCACAGCACCTTAATAATATCAGAATAACAGTTAAAAAGGTAACACCTAGGGGTCTAGTTGCGTTCGGAGTTTGACTACCAGTAGGACACTTTTTCTTGTAACTTTTTTCTTTTAATTCCCTATTAAAGCTTATCAAATCTTTATGGTAGCTCTAATATTAACAGATAATAGATTGTATTTGAAGTAAGGGGGTACTTCTACTAGCTTTAGGGGATGCGATACTCACAAGTAAGCAAAAACACTACTCCTGAAGTAAATAATAAGAGCAACATTTGAAGGAACCTTTTAAGCTACTAGCACCTGTCTTCGAACAAAGAACAGCGCTGCTTCGGCTCATGATCTGCAGATCGTATCTGGGGTGATTATATCTTCCACATTCTCTGTTATGCAAACATGCTTTGCGGGTTCTGTATATGACTTTGCCATAGGCTGCAATCAATACTATGCCTGCAGAGCGTGCATAGTTTAAAAACAAATTATCAGATCAAGGCATCAAACCATAGAGAATCCACCTGTCCTTGAGGTTGCAACGATTTGCATAAAATCCATCCGACTTTGTGGAGGAGACGTTCGTTTTAAAGATAATCTTGTGAATGATTCAGATTAAGGGAGAGGTGCATTAGACACTGGGATTGAAAATGCACAGCAAGCAGTATGGACAGTTCACCTTGTCATCCTTGGTGTCCACTGTCAGGCACACTGAGAGTGTCAGTATCATAGAAATAGACTAGGAGCAGAACGGACATTCCCATTCAAATCAACGTAGCAAGATGGTCAGAGCGGCAGCCATTTTTGCGACCGTTGTAGCGGGCTAACTTCTGTATAAACTAAAACGCTGGTGGCCAGCGGCAGCGCTGGCTCTAATAGGCCTTTCACACAAAATGCTGTTTGCGCTGCACTCGCCGCCGCCACATCACAGTGCGCTGCGGCCAAAGTTCACCGCTAACGCTTTGCTCAGCACAGCAAAATGCCATTGTTGCGCTGAGCAGACCATTGGAAATAATGGTTTTCAGAGAGCAGTGGCGTTGTTGCCGCGTTCAGTGTGAAAGGCCCGTAACGGTCCCTCCGTCTCACTCCCCGCCGCTCAGGAGAAGGACAAGCTACGTAGCTAACTAGCCAGCCATCCGTCTCCAGAGCTGCATCCGTTATTTTCCCGGCAAGCTGCGACCCACTTTACGACCCCAGTGACGTGTGTTGTCACCATAACAACAATCTCCCTTTTCTTTTGTACCGGTCAAAAGACCTGGGAAAACAGTTCAATGTCCATTCTACTCGTATTCTATTTCTATGGTCAGTATGTTCTTCAATGTCTACCAGATCTATGCCAGAATTTGTGGACAGAAATGCTTTGAAATAATGGATACATCATACATCCGTTTAACCGGGAGAATAAGCATTTTTGTTGCCACCCATTTTGCTGCATTCTGAATTTGAATCTAATAACAAACTAAAAAAGAACAGCATTCGTTGCTACATTTGTGTCGGTGTCGTTGAACTCGTAGCCTGGAAACTGTAAAGTTGTAAAATCTACCTGAATATTTTATGTAAACCTGTGGTTGGTGTGAGAAAGTTCAAGTTGCACCGGTGTGTGTTTCTCTGGTTAGACGTTGGGACAGTCTGTTCCTGGCTGCCGCTGTTTGTATCTTGTGGCTAAGCGATGACACAATCTGGATGTCAGACCTTGGGTGTAGGTGTAGCTGACTAGTAACTCAAGCCTCATAATCCGGCGCTGCGCTCTGAGGGAAAGTCAGCTAAACTTTCTGAGAGCTTGCCTACGGGTCCTCACCGGAGAAAGCGAGGTGAGAAACAGCAGCCTCACATCGCCTCGAAATAGCACGTTTTGTTTCAGATAACAGAGTTAGAAACAGGAGAGGAGAAGAATTAGATAACAGTTAAAGAGAAAAAAAGGAGCGAGAGACCAGGGAGGCAGGCAAAGGCATGCATGCGAGTGTGTAACTGAGTTCTGGCCGGATTAGGCCTGCTTGTTATGGATAAGGGAAGGCAAAGGGACGAGGAATCAGTAGTGGGGGAGAGATGAGGGAAAAACTGCAAAGCATGCCACGTTAGATGGGTACAGTAGGAGATCTGCAAAGGATCAGTCAGGAGTAAGAGCGAGAGGGAGGGAGCCTTATGGTAGTGAGGGAGAAGCCAAAAGAGCTTAGTTAAGGAGCTTAGTTGGGGTAGGTTAGCTCTGAAGATGGGCTGTATCAAGAAAGAACGGAAAGCGGGCCAGTGACCAGCGTTAAATCCATCTACTGTAACATTAGCATCCCTCCCAACTCCATCCTCCCTCCACCCCTCTCTGTCCCCCATGGTTGTGTGTCTTTCATTCCCCCCATCTAGGCATTTTCCAGGTAGACTCCGTGCTCGTCCAATCTCACACCGTACTGCCCTTTGATTGGCTCAGGAGCGTGGTCAATGTGACAGTGTAACGGCGCGTTTATAACAGAAGGTACAAAAGTCACACACAGCACTTTGGGAAACAAGCGCCTCTTTTTTTTCCACTTTTTTTTTTCTCGAAATGATGGGATTGATAAGTAAACATGAAAACGTGCATGCTGTTTTCATGTTTACCAGAGGAGGGGACGAAGGGAGAATGAGGACATTCAGTTCATGGGTGTAAACAAAAACTGGAGACACTGCATTCAGCACAGAGCATACTGCTCCTTCAAGAATGTCTAAATATAAGAAACAATGGAAAGCGATGGCCTCATTTACCTGCCTAGCAGTGAACTGCGTAACACTACTCATATATAGGCGATCAAAATAATGCTGTGCTAGATAGTAAGACACACCCCAGACAAATGACATTACCTCTCCTTGCATACTCAGACCTTCTTTTTGGCTACAGGAGACAAACTGTCTCCGCCTCTAGAGCAAAATCTTTGGGGCAGAAGCAACAGAAAGTCTTTGGAAAACCATTACAACACTGTTCAATTAATTTTGTGAAGGGGAGACACATAATGGGATGGTAATGTGTGAACACAAAGAACAGAAAGGCTTTTGCTCCTCGACAAATCTTTGGAGTCGTTGCTAAAAAGACTTTTTGTGCAATATGGATCTATAACAATTGCATAAGGAGAGGGACAGAAAAAAATGAGGAAAGACAAATTGCCCTCTGGCAGATTAGTGAAGGTGACTTGAAGGAGCTGCTCCATTTTAGCACAAATTTCCTCCTCCTCACTCCTCCTCCTCCACCTCCTCCTCCTCCTCCAGCCCCTACCGGCCTAACATACAATAATAGTTAGCAAAGAGACGCTTGCTTCAAAGTGCTGCTCACACCGTTGGTCCCTGCTGTGCTCCTACAGCCACTAAAAGCCTGTTTTCTTAGAAGGATGGTGCCACTTTCATGCCAACTAGAGGGCCTGTCTAATCCTCCTTTGCCATACTGAGTTTGGAAAGGATCATTGGTTAATTGTTTTAGAGGGGCTGCCCCTTCCTCCCCGCTACCACCCTACCCTCCAACCCCAATCAGGGCAGCAGTGGCGCCAGCTCGGTGCAAAATGATTGAAGTTGTTGTTGTTGTTGTTTTTTTTTTTCCACGGCTAGAGAACGAGGACTCACATGGTATCCCTATGGAGCAGCATAGTGGGGAAATAGAAAGTACAACAAAACATTATACAAACACACACACACACACACACACATGCAGGCACATCTACATGTGCATGCTTGCACCCATCCGTAGTAACGCACAAATCCACCAATCTGAACACACGTTATTCTGAAACTGAAACCAAAGGACTAACGGCATGCACTGCTCATGGAAAGTGTGTGTCACAGAACGTGTGTGTGAGAAAACCTTGTTAGAGATTCTGTGCTTCTCATCTAACCATCAATTTAAATCCAGATTTCCAAATTGGCCCCAGGGATGTGCAGTGTCAGATTCTCGTAGTTTTTTTTCGGGTATAATTCATATGGAATTCCTGTCTTGGATAATGAGATACTAAAGACCCAATAATTACAATCATCTCAATGTTTAGCCAAAACTTTAAAGGTATAGTTCGACATTTTGGGAAATGCAATTTATTGCTTTCTTGCCGAGACTTTGATGAGGAGATCGATACCACTCTCATGCCTATACCGTAACTAAATGTAGCTAGAGCCAGCAACATTAGTGTAGCATTAAGACTGGAAACAGCAAGTTTGGCTATGTTGAAATGTAAAAAAAATCCTCTAAAAGCGACCAATTAACACTTTATATCTTTGTTTAGTGTAAAAATTACAATTTTGGCGTTTTATGAACAGATAGGGACCAAACTGTTTCTGGGCTGGGACCATAGACTGTTTATAAAGATGGACGACATGACAGCTCCCCAAAAGTGAAGCCAAAACATCTGGATCGCCCCCTGGTGGCTGGCTGCAGTATAGGTCATAAATCCCACCCCCTCCATGTTAGCGGATGGTACATTGGTAAAACTAAAAAGTCAAATTGCACGTCAAATTTTTCCCAAAGATGCTTTTTGTCATTTCAGGTAGTTTTTTATCACGCTGATGTTCAAGTGTTAATTCTTCTGATAAGTTTGGTTTTAATTAGTTATTTGATGACATAAGAAGGGGGTGAGACGTCATGATTGACAGCTGCTCTGACCGAAGTAGTCACGGAGCCGGAGGGTCAGGAAATGTACGAGAGAGATGCAATTTTAATTTTCCTTAACCATCACAAGTCTATTTGATCATAAATGTATTTATAGAGATATTGTGGCTAGTTGTGTTTTTGTGACTCCGTGACTCCACCTCCCGATCACTACTGCGCAGACTATGGCTCCAAATGATGTCAAAATCTCAGGATGGCAGCTCCCGTATCCGCAATATTTTGGCTTCACTTCTGTACAGTGGGAGGAAATGTGTCATCCATCTATGTATACAGTCTGTGACTGGGACCAGTAATTTCCTGGAATTTCCGCTGGTTTCATGTCTTTGTGCTAAGCTAAGCTAACCGGCTTACCATACAAACACAGGAGTGGTATTGATTGTGTAACTCGCAGTAAGAAATCTAATTAGCGTCTTCCCTAAAATATCGAACTAGTGTTTATCTTTAAGACTGGGAATAAGAACATGATAGAGGGATAGAAGAAGCCATGAAATTCCCAAAATATGAATTATAGTAACCTGCTGACTTGGACTGTAAAGAGACACTACTAATATTATACAAATTGGACAGTGTGTTGTTTTGAACATTAATTTGAGGTGATGCCAGTTACACCTCACTGTGTCCCAGAGGAGCTTGGGTCAAAGGTCAGCTGGTTCACCCTGTGAGGTTTAAACCCACCAACCAACCAACAGCTGGGGGTGCTGAGGGGTCCGGGAGGATCTAGGGTTGGGCGTGCGAGGGGGAGGGGGGGTTAGTGACAGGCGTTAACACGGGCGGGTAGTTAAGAGGAGGGGTAGAGGAAGGGAGAGGGGGTACTTAGTAAAAGCAGGCGAGGTGAGCTACAGGAGGTAACTGAGCATCTGTAGTCGGGGCTGACAGCCTTCGCCTGAGCTGATGCTTGACTTTTACAATGCAGCACCTGTACAGCATCATATCGGGTCTGACAAGAACCGCTGCTCTCCACCCACTCTACTCAAGTCCCCCTTCCACTCCAACTACGCACAAATGACTTTGAAACATCAAAGCTGGCATTAACGTCTCATTTCCCTATGCAAATGCAAAACGAGAAAGGAAAAAAAAAAAGCTTTTCATTTCTCCCTGCCTCTTTCATTTTCAGTGAGAATCGTTGCTGCCCCCTTGAGACGAAGCCCGATGAGCAGTTTTGGGGAGAAAACGGGTTAGGGGATCCTGGGGGCTGCTCCGCATTACCAAAACAAACCATTCAGCAAACAAACAATTAGACACTCATGAATTATGGACAAGCCATCTAAAATAGCAATAAAAACAAGGAGTGGGGAGTCGTGAAGCGATCGCTGAGCTAATGAAACGCATGTCGGGGTGTTTTTAAATAGTAGTATGTAGTAGTAGCGAGGCTTCCTGTACACGTGTGCAGTATTTATATGTAACCTATCCTGAGGATCCCACTCAATTCTTTGGACCAGTGCAGTTGAGCGACTGAAAACACGGAGAAGCCTGGCACAAAACAGAGACGAGAAGGAAGAAAGGGTGTCTAGTAATCCACAACGCGTGAATGTGCATCAGCCATTTTGTGTTTTTTCAATCTGTCCCCAGCAACATCCATTATTCACAACCCCGTGTTTACCTCTCACAGACGCGCACAGTCCATGCAGCAATGATCCAGGAGGATATACTGAACACCAGCAGAACAGTTCCCGGACAGATGGTCATGAGGGTCTTCATGACAAAGCGTGTGTTGAAGTTGATCTTGTTGAGGGCGCCGATGCTGCGAGACGAAGCGTCCGTGAACAGCTTGCTGTGGAGCAGCATGACCCTGCCTATCAGGTAGAGTCTCAGGAACATGGGGATGGAGAGGATGATGTCCACGTCGGCGTCGGCCACCGACGGCGTGTAGGTGAAGGCCAGCCGCGCCGTCCAGGTGAAGACGTACTGGCCCGGGATGGGATGGATGGCACACACCAGCAACTCCAGCACGATGAAGAAGATCCGCTCATACGTCATGGCTATCCTCCAATCGTCCGCACCATTGTCGACCATAAACAGCTTAAAGGAAAACAGACATACACCAAAGACTTGTTTTAAAAAGTTTCTTCACTTCTTTAGTTTGAGATTTTGGCTTTTTCAGCCTTTTCTCCAATGTTTCCATCCTCTTCAACGCCCCTCACCTTCAAAGCTTTTATCATTACAAACACATTGAATCAAACCCACGGATTTTATTTGGAATTCTAGTCAAGATCTGAAGACGTCGTGCTGAATTAGAGTATGTATAAAATGAAGGAGAAGACATCTAGAAATCTTGCATTTGGTGTAACGCTGTAGCCGTAAAACAGTGGCAACGGAGATTTGGATATTTAATTTAATTCAAATGTGATACATCTGATGCAGCTCAGAAGAAGCAGAACAACCAGAAAATAACATAAACTGAGATGCAATAAAAGTCTGCAAAAAAAAAATAATGTAATATCAGAAATTTGGTCTACAGATTCATTGCATTGTGTTTTTGGATTATACTCATTCCATACAGTATATATTCATAACAGCTACGTAATGAATGATAGTGTCATACATTTAATTAAGTCAAGAAAAATGAGGTGCTACGTGGAAACAGTAGAGCTGCTCCCTCTTAGTCGGCTAGTTGACTAATCGGTAGTTTTGGTCTCAGTCAACAAAGATTTCTTTAGTCGATTAGTCGTTTTTTTATGCTTTTTTCATGCTGAATGACTTATTTCTAAGAAACTTATGAGCACATCTCTGGTAAACACACGATTTAAACTGGTGCTTTTGTGTGATTCTTTGAGGAGAAACTCAGTTTTACAGATCTGACGATTAAATCTAATCGATTAGTTGACAAATCGTACGAGTGTTAGTCAACTAAGAATTTCTTTGGTCGAGGTCAGCTCTAATAAACTGTGTTATAGCTTTCTAATTGTTGAACAAAACACCCTGACTTCTGTATTTGTGTACATTCCTTATGTGTGTACCACAATATATAATAACTGTACATCGTAAATGTATACATTATTTTGAGCATAAAGTCACGTTTCATAGCAATTACCTTTTAGCACAATAAAAATAGTATTTCAATTTCATATCCTCATTATCATCATCATCATCTTCACAACACTGATACCAAAAGCTGCTGGTACAAATGAATAAAATAACGTTATTTTTTTATGTGTTAGACTCACCTGGATTTCCCGGGCATGGTACATTATTATAAGACCAAGCAATATAACAGTGGAAAGGCTGATAAGGCATTTCAGTGCAAATGAGTATGAAGATTCCTGTGGTGAGAGAAAAAGACAGGGAAAAGATTTTAGAAATAGCCTTGTGAATTGAACACAATTAACATATTTACAATCACATCTTATATATATATCAATAACAAGATAAACTCCTTGTATCTTTAGCCTTAGTATATTTAGCCTTAATAGATGGTGAATTATCACTATACAACAAAATAGATAGCAAAATAGATTCAAGAGAAAGCTGAGTGTTTTTACTGTTACTCAGTATTTCTAATCTGGAACAGAAATATAAACACATGTATACACATAAGTATATATGCTCACAAAAGTACACACAGACAAGCACACACAGTACTTATTAGCCTAAACGTCTGACTGAGACGGGATAATGGGGTTTTACACTCAAACAGCGCAGTCAGGATGTTGCTAAACAATGCAGCTGCAGGTGTAGGTGCAGCCTGATATTATCTATGGAAGCTTTTCCCCGCCATCTAAACTACCAATTAATCAAAGCCCGGCACTAACAGGGGGACTTTCCATTTAATGGTAGGTGCAGAAGAGGCAAGGCTAGCATTAGCAGGGGGGGCCACCACAGTGAGCTTTGCTTGTGATAAATAGGCCAGCTGGTTGCTAGCGCTGCAGCGTTGTGTTTGTGTTTGTGTGTGTGTACACGGGGACCATAGATCTAGGAAATGAGAACCTGTACTACTCAAGTCCCCCCCCTTCTACGTTGGTAAAATGCCATTTGATAAATCAATTTAACAGCCCCGTTGTAAAAATGCGCTCTGCAGCAGGCTAATGATCGCAGGGTTGTTATTATAATAACAACGGCAACAACAAATGACAAGAACAATAAGTGGAGATATCGTTCATAATCGTCAGAGCGGTGACAGCCAGAGCTGCTCAATATTACTCCGTCCTTCGGTGGTCCATATTACAGAATGTATTTTTAGCTATCAACTAGATTGCTTTGCCCCTCAGGTCGACGACATGTTCTCAAGACATTCTAATGTCTGAAATTGTTTTGAGAAGTCCCTGGTGAAATAACATTGAGTAAACCAATTAATCCACCTGCCAGAGGTTCAAGGATTTTTCAGTCCCAGCGCTCGCTGCCTCTTAACGTGTTTCCCTCCTTCAGGGTTTAGAAAAACCTGGCTGAGCCTCAAGTGTCTGCCGTGTGATGTGACGCTGGATGGAAAAATGGACCATCCGCAGCACATGCTAGCTGTCTGATGTGGGAGGGGGTGCTGCTGTGCCACTCAGAGATGGGAGGTCATTTCCATTTCAGCTGTGGTCAGCTTGATGAATGGACTAAACCCCACTCAGTAACAGTCACAGACAAACTATTGACTTTCTTAAAACCCCATAAATCATCCTATAGATTACCACGCCGACTTACTATAGCGTGCACACACACAAACACAAACCTATGTGTAATCAAAAACCTATTTAAAAACTCAAATAGATCTGGCAGACACAAATGGAAAAAAAATAAAATCTATCCCTCATGAAAAGGAACATACCAGTGGTTTTGTAAGTTTTAGCCCATTAACTACAAATGTACTTAATGATGATGATTTTTCAAAGCAAACCAAAAGCTTTTATGCCAAAACATTTAGGATTTGTACCAGTCAACTGACAACATTTTTAACAGTATAGATCACAATCTAATATCAAACTTTGGATGCCAAAGCATTCTTGAAAGTACCAGAGTTTTGAAAAAAGTCTCTTCTCACAGCACCATGTGACAATAATGTAACTTTGACAGCAAAATAAAGGTGACAAAATATTCACATTAAAGGACGTTATACAGTCAAAAAGCTCCATTCCCTACAGTGGGAAGCTGTGATGTTCTCTGAAAAGACACTGAAACTGTCTTGTTCTTTGCAAAGGAAGTATTAGCACGACCACCACCCACTGATAAAGAAGAGACTACCTCTGTATTATGAAACAACTTGTCCCAGTTGTTGTTAGACCTTGTTCTTTTCAACAGCCTTAAAATAGTACTTATCACAGGTAAGTTTCAGGATTCTGCAAATCCATTTCATGACATAATGAAATAGATGGATACCGATGGCTGCCTAAAAGGTAGAAAATCAATGTGAAATCTGGTGTTTAGCTTTACACAATAGTCTGCAGTAATGTTCAAGCTGCACAGTAAAGCTGAAAAGGGGTCACTTGCAATGATGAACCCTCAGAGAATTATCACCCAAATGTGTGTTTTGGCATCTTTCAGCTCCTGTTTTGGTTTTACAGCCTGCAACTTTTTTGTTTGGTTCAGTCTTTCGCTTTCATCAACATAAGTTCTAGCCACAACACGTAGCCGTTTTCAGTGACAATGAAGGGAGAATGTACAGAGAGCTGGTCATTGTTGTGAAATAAACCCCGACAGGGCGATGCGGCACTCCAACGCAAAGCCAGTGCTGTTCCGACAGCCCATTATTCCGAAACCCCAATAGTCTGAAAAATGTCCCAGTAGACCGAAATCCGTTTTATCTGACAGCCCGTTATCCCGGAAACAAATACCCATTGTTCCGGAGGCCCATTGCTCCGAAGATACACACTCTCCCTGCAACAAACAGAAGCACATGGCTAATTATTATGCAGAACGACATTATCTGACATTCCTGCCCTACTCTGCCTCTGATTGGCTAGTACTTGTTGCCTTTGTTGGTTGGGTTGGTTAGGTTTAGGCATGAGGAGTGAGACTGGTTAGGGATAGTGTAAGAATATCAGGGTAAGCCAATCAGAGGTAGAGTAGGGAGGGACATGCCTTCGCCATAGTAGGAAAAAAAACATTGTGGCCAGGTCCGATGATGTCATTCTGCATAATAATAAGCCACGTGCTTCTGTTCGTTGCATGGAGAGTGTATTTCTGGAGCAATAGGTCTTCGGAACAATGGCGGTTTGTTTTTCGGGATAATGGGCTGTCAGACAAATGGGCTTTCAGTCTAATGGGACATTTTTTCGGACTATTGGGATTTCGGGATAATGGGCCGTATGAACAATGGCATGGCACCCTGTACACTACTTATCCAGAAGTTAGCAACTAGCCGGTGATCAGACAAAATTAGCAATTCGCCAGAGCACAGACAAAGTTAGCAACTAGCTTTTGAATATAGTGTAACATAGCAAGCTAAAGACCCACTTATATTTCTCACAAGTTGGTGAAAACCAAAACAGCTAAAACAAGAGTAAATATTGGACATTTATATTCGTCAGGTAGCCAAAGCAAGACTCCAAATGAATGCCAATGCTGGATGTGTAAATAGACAACTGCTAACACGTTAGCCATAAAACACTATAAGTCAAACTAAGTAAGTGACCAATAATGCTTAAATATATACACAACTTGTAGTTAATGGGCTCAAACATGCAAAACCACCTATAAGGTCTTCAGTCCTGTTAAATTTTTACTCACATGCAAATTGTCTTATTCCCCGAGATGAAAGACACCTTCTCAGTGACCTATTATATACTGCAGTGCACTGCAATGTCAACTCCCAAGTAAACAGCCTTATAAATACTGTGGTAGAAGGTAGAAGCTGCTCTGAGTGCTCTGAGTGCACAATATTATTCCTAAAAATACCCTGACACAGCAGAAGTGATCGGCTGATACGGAAGGACAACATGTCAAGAGGTGGTGACTTGGTCACCATGACCCTGACACCAAACTGCCCTGCTGATGTCCTTCTTCAAGAGTCCCACATGTTCCTAACGTGTGCTGGGTCATCTCCACTCTTATCCGCTAAAAGAGAAAGCTGCTGTGGGGCATTTGGAATGTCATTCCCATCTTTTATTCCAATTGACCTTTCTCTTCATCTCTGCTTGTCTTTACCTCTCTCGCTCTGCCTAAATCTCTATATATCTATCTCTCTTCATCCCCTTTCCTCCGCTATCCCCCTCTCCATCTCCCTCTCCTGCTGTGAGCTAGTGATTTCAGATGCTGGCTTCACAGGGAATGAAAGACTGCCACAATGGCACCAGTAGTGGAACCAATCCTTCGGCTAAACTCCGATCTGATGCCACTAATGAAGAAGTGGATATTTAAAGAGTTATTATGCTTATTTTCAGGTGCATACTTATTATTTGGGGTTTCTACTAGAACATGTTTACATGCTTTAATGTTCAAAAAATGGTTTACTTTTCTCACAGCTGTGCTGCAGCGCCTCTTTTCACCCTCTGTTTGAAACGCTCTGTTTGAACTCCTGCACCTTCCCCACCCTCCTGAAAAGTCCAGTCTGCTCTGATTGGTCAGCTGGCCCAGTCTGTTATGATTGGTCAACCGAACAAAACTCTTTGTGTTACTTGGAGACATCACCATGTTACGGAAGAAATGGCGGAACTTCCAGCGAGGTGTTTCAGGCGGTTCAGGAGCCGTGTTTCTGTGGGTGAGAGTAACTCCCTTTGGCGTTGACTTTGGTCTTTGTAACTTTGCAGACCTTCTACATGCACAAAAGAATATATAACACACTAAAAGAAAGAGAAAAACCACTAAAGCATAATAGGTTCCCTTTAAGAAAAAAAAAACTAGTAACAAAAGCAAGCCTATAGTCAACAATTTACTGTATAAAAAACAATAAAAATGCTAAATCTGAGATTTTATACCAATCGATAGACCGTTAGTCATAGTATAGATCACATGACACTGCTTTTGATTTGTATTTGTGCACTATTCCCGTCACCTTTGTTAGATAATGTATGTCAGTGTCTGTGCTAATAATCACTCTTCATACATGTGACAGCTGCCAACCCCACACAAATCAAAAATTAACAATAGCAGTGACAACACACAAAGCTCCCACTCATGCATCACACACATGCACAACCTACCTTAGTGTAAACCCCCCATGACAGTTCCGTCTCCGTCACCATGACAACAATCCCAAACATCCCAAAGATGAGTGCGTAGTCGCTGAGCCGCTTCCGCTTCTCGAACAGCGCCCTCCGGTGGCCGAGCCTGTAGCCAATGTCCCTGTTCTTCTTCTGCGTCGCCCTGCATGCGCCGCGCGTGCTGCCCTCCCTGACCAAGCTCTCGTTGGACGCCTTACTGGCGTCTTCGCCGCCATTGCCCTTGGACACCACCACCTCCAGGCCAGAGCTGTGCAGTGTTTGCAAGGGCTGCGTCTCCGAGTCGAGCTCCGCAAGGTTGCGGCGCGACGAGGACGCCAGGCTGCCCACTAGTGGTCTCACCACTCCGCCATTGTACTTGCAGGTGTTCATGGCTATCTGAGGGAGTCGGCCGCTGCTCTCGGAGAGGGAGGGCTTGGATCCAGCATGGCTCAGCTTCTTCTGCTCGGTATTGGCCTGTGAACGGGAAGAAGAGTGATAAATACAATACTATCACAACAAAAACAGTGTAAAAACTGACAGAAGGTTGAAGAGACACACACAGGTTTAGACTTTAAATAGAGCATTGATGTGGGAGTTACATCTCTGTGGCTCTGGAGAGGGCACAGAGAGGGAAGGATCTTGCAAAACAATTTTGGTTATAAAAGCAGACAGATTTAGTACTCAGCAGGACATGTGGCCAAACATACAGTACGAACCAAAATATCAACAGTTCTTGTTTGAAAGTCTCAAATACTCTTTCTTGAGAAACATACACTGAGAGCAAGTAACAGAGATGTGGTTGTTCATTTTAAGTTTAAGCCTGTTTAAGCCCCCAAAAGTCGGAAACTCCCTGTTATTTAACAGTTTGTTTCCATCTTTTTCTTTCAAGAAAATGGCATCAAAATTGAATGGCTCAAAAACATATAAATAATGAATGGACTTTGATGTATAAATAAAGCCATATAACCAATAGTGGACCCTACAAAGTGCAGAAAATTGAATCTTTGCGCTCCACAAATTTAGATATGAATGATTAATGCGCGGCGTGACCCTGTTTCCTCTCAGAGAAACACTCTTCCTCTGCAGAGATAAGAAGCTAGGCTGCCCAAAAGAGAACGAAGAAGAGGAAATGTGGACCTTCTCAAATCAAGCGTACCACAGAGAGCAAATGTGAGATTCCCACTAAGAGGAAAACAAGTGAACCCATTTCCTTTGAAACTCAAAGGATCGTGGATACTGTACATAGTGTCTGTTGAGGTTAGGGGCGACTAAGGGGCAAGTTCAGGAAAACAGAGTGATGCATGAATGTATTCACACTAGGGCTGTCAATCCATTGAAATATTTAATCGCGATTAATCATTAATCGCAAATTAATCTCACATTTTTTATCTGTTCAAAATGTACCTTAAAGGGAGATTTGTCAAGTATTTAATACTCTTATCAACATGGGAGTGGGCAAATATGCTTGCTTTATGCAAATGTATGTATTTATTATTGTTGGAAATCAATTAACACAAAACAATGACACATATTGTCCAGAAACCCTCACAGGTACTGCATTTAGCATAAAAATAAGCTCAAATCATAACATGGCAAACTGCAGCCCAACAGGCAACAACAGCTGTCAGTGTGTCAGTTTGCTGACTTGACTATGACTTGCCCCAAACTGCATGTGATTATCATAAAGTGGGCATGTCTGTAAAGGGGAGACTCGTGGGTACCCATAGAACCCATTTTCATTCACATATCTTGAGGTCAGAGGTCAAGGGACCCCTTTGAAAATGGCCATGACAGTTTTTCCTCGCCAAAATTTAGCGTAACTTCTTAGTGTTGTTTAGCCTCCTTCTTGACAAGCTAGTATGATATGGTTAGTACCAATGGATTCCTCAGGTTTTCTAGTTTCGTATAATGCCAGCCTGTTCACTCACTCTGCTGTAAAACCGAGCCTGATACGACCTCTGGAAGTTAAAGAAATTAGTGCCATTAAAACGATTTTGAAACGTTATTAAAGCGGCACTAATTCGCACATAAACATTGTGTTCAACCATTAAATAGTAGTATAGAATATTGTGTATATAATTTCTAATTTGAATGAAATAGGAGAGAATTCATTTAACTTTTTAAAACTTATTCTACTTCTCTATCACCTGCACAAAATGTTCCTATTTTTCTTTTCCGACCCGATGCCGTGCAGACTCCTCTCTTCTTGCATTGAGTCGTCTATCGTGTCTGCTCTTCTTGGCAGATAGGAGCGAGTCTCTGTCCCGGTTACGCAGACAGAAAATGTTCAATCCATGCAGAGGCTGTAGAGCAGTCACCCCAGCAGCATCTATCTGCCTGTCTATCCTCTGCCCTTCAGAGACTCGGGCAGATTATCATAATGGGTTATGAAAACTTCACATGGAACAGTGCTTTTTCCGAAACAAGTCGGGGGTGTGTGATAGCACTGCTGGCCCTTTTTATTAGCCTTGACAAAGCATGCCTAATGCCTTTAAATGTGCTGGTGGGAATAAAGAAGGGCGGCCCTAATGGAAATTTACTAACTCCAGTCCTGTGATGCTATCGTCTTGCGCATATTGTGGCTCCATGAGAACAGGACTAAAGGTTAAGGATTAGTGCAGCCCATAGTGTTTCTAATCCCCTTTTCTGTATTAAATTGCTTTTTAATCTGTGCCATTAGGACCCCTCTACACTTTTGAAGACTGTGCAGTGAGTGAACTTTAGGTTTGAATGACAGGAAATCCTGTAGAAATAGATGCTGATATGGCAATAGTGGGCAAGCTGCTGTTCCTTATTTGAGGATAAAAATAGAACGGGGAGTTCTGATTTTTCCTAATTTGATTTCAGTTCCACAAATTAGAATAACAGCAAGGTCCTTAAAGGTGCAATGTGTAAGATATGGCCAGAACTTTAGTTTAGAAAATAAAAAAAATGGACTAACATTATGAACAACAGAATGTGAAGACGTTACAGTGTTGAAGTTATGTCACAGACGTCTATGTGTTGTGTTGCAGAGCTATCTACTGAAATTAGCATGCTAACCAGCTAGCCCCCGGTCCGTCCTGCCTTGTAATACCATTCAATTGTCAAGCTAATTTTAAGCGACCTTTTGCAAAAAAAGAAATGCAAATTAGACCAGTTTCCATTAAAGGGGAACACCACCTAAAATTTGTAAAAAAAAGTAAGTAAAAGTAAGTCTCAAACTTGTGATGTCATAGGGTATAAAGTCTGGATCTGTCCATAGACGATGAATGTGAGACTGATTTGTTGTTTGTTTTTTTATGCCAAAATTAACTTTATTCTATTGAAGTGTTGTCAATTGTGAAACAGAAAATGTTCCCATATACTCGGATCATTAAAATCATAAAAGTTTGATAAAATGTTTGGATTTGGGAGAGAGTTGTTCATGTTTACTTATATTTTTTGTACTGTCTTAGACCGTAGGAAAAGCAGGTATGAATTTTGAAAATGGGCGTAGTTCCCCTTTAACTGGTTTGGGGGGAATAAACTCGGCTACAGCGCAGTTTTGTCAGAAGTTGGCGCTATAGGCGACGCATGGCTGTAATCCGCCAGTAAACAGATCTTAGAAGATGTAGAGGTTGTGAAACAAAACAAAAGTCGGCTTGGCGATCTAACCATCTACTAGAGAAAAATGTTCTGTCATGTCAGCTAGTACTGGCCATGTTTCATTCGTTCCGTAGACCAAGATAAGCATTTGCATGTTATGGGAATATCTAAGAAGACGCCAACAGCAGAAACAGCTGATCGGGCATGTGAGTTAAATGTTTGCTACGTCCGAATTTATTCAGCAAAGGCGTTTCCATGAAGCTGGGCATACACTGAACAATTTTAGAAATGTTGTTGTGTAACTCCTACTCCTATTGGACGAGTAGATTGTTTGCGATGCAAAGCCAAAGCTCACAACCTGAGTGCTCACACGTACATGTAAAATAGAAAAAAACAAAAGAAAAGCGGCCTGTTGGCCCCTGAGGGCTGTTCTGGCTGTAGACTTGTGTCAATAAAGATTAGTTTGAAAGCTCCGAGGCAGGTACAGTTTGTTTGCTAGCAGAGGTCGTACGGGGCACGATGCTAACAAGGCAGAAACGTGCTGCCTTGATCATCTGTGCAATCCTGTCTGCATGCCAAAAAAAAAAGAAGAAAAAAAAAAAAGAGGCGCCGGTGTAGATGGACTCTCAGGTGGCTAGGAAGACATGGAGACTATGGCTTGTCCATTTTGCAGAGAGAATTGGAGCTAAGCAGGCTACGTTTTACTATATCTATTGTACGTTGTTATCTTGATAGCTACGCTCTGATTACTGTAAAAAGAGGAGAAAAAAGGCACTGACTTTGGGGAATCAGATCGTGGCTCTGCTTCAACTGTGCGAGAGCCTGTGGACGGCTGACCAAAATTTCTGACACATCCGACTGTCGGACAAACGGTCAGGAGGAGTTAATCGGTCTTCATTCCCCCCTGTACACTGCACCGCAAGCAACGCCCGACGAAGCTAAAATTCGGTCCGACTCTAAAATGAGTCGTGCGGCTCAAAATTCGGGCCAGAGACGGGCTAAAATCGTACAGTGTATGCCCAGCTTAACCCATTTAGCGCATCAACTCTTTGTCGATAAAGGCATAAACCACCTCAAGTGAGCGTAAAAACCTTTTATGCAATCGAGGAACTTTTATTAAATTTGTCCGTTTCCATTCATCTTTTCTTATGCGATACTTCAAAATGTGAATAAAAAGATATGAACCCAAACAGGGCTACTGTAGTGTCTAGTCTGCCCTCAGTCCAACATGAGAGGACGAACAAGTAGAGCTGCCCCGAGGGCTTGTCAATAAGACGAAGTAGCTGGTTGTTTTTCTCGTCTCATAAACAAACTATCAAAGCTTACAGAGTTCATACAGCCTCTGGCTAGTAGCACAGTAAACACACAGCCGGCTAATGCAAACTATAGGCCAAACCTGAAGATTATAAGATTAGCAGTGTTATTTAAGCGGCTCTCAGAGTTTCAGCAGTTTGGTTGAATCTTGCATATTCCTGCCCTGCTGTTAGTTAGTACTTAGTTTGTTTTTTTAATAACTGATGACTATAAATTTAGATTGTATGGACCCGGTAGTAGAGGTAAAATGCTGCCCCCTATTTGTTTGGAGCATGTCACACACTGCACCTTTAAAGATGCAGAGTGGATTAAATGTTTTGCAACTGATTTCTTTCATTCCACAAAAGGTGATTGGTATTGGTAACAAAGAGATGCAGCAACAAGGAATCAAGAATCTCTACATAATTAATCATTTTTCTGACATAAAAATACACATGTTTCGACGCTCCTTGGATTTTCTCAGCATCAGGAATGGCTCACAACTACTCAATATCTATATAAAACATATAACTGAAGACTATGATAGAAGACCAGCAAATCATCCTGATGCATTTACTGGCTAAGCACCATAAGAAATATTGCCGGAGTGGACTCAACTGGTGTAAGCAATCAAACTGTATGGGTCATAACAGTCAGCTATTTGAATACATTTTGTTAAATCTTTATAAGTCTTCACCAGTGCGTAAATAGATTGCTATTTTCCTGCATCAAGCTCTACAGTAGATCCGCCTGCCAGTCTTTTGAATCTCAAGCATAACTTGTACTGGGCAACTACAAAACATCATTATTCTTTTGCTTTCGAGTGTCACAACATGATGTCATTCATCGTCAAAAGAGAATTTCCTGCTTTTGTGTAGGAAGTAAATAACTCTGAAGTATTTTTAGACCCACTGAGTCAAACTTTCAAAGTGCTTCTGAGATGCTTGATATGTAAATTTGGGTCCTGGACTTTAATATTGGAGAAAAAAAAAAATCCAAGACTTTCTCAAACAAAGGTTGTGCATGTTTGTAGAAAAAGTTGTTTTGGGAATTTATAGACCGTGAGTGTATTTTTACCTACAATTGTCTCAACACAGTATTGGAGCGCTATGGTTGAGTGTCTTGCTCATGTTTCGGACCACCAACACTACAGCCAACCTTTTCTACCAACACAGTTTATGAGACACCAACAAGACAAAGAAGAGCATTGTTCATATTGGTTTAAGGTGTTAATTTATAGAGCAGAGCAAACTCTGAACTCTGAGTAAGTCTGACTGTACAACAAATGATTGACAGGCTAAGACATGAATCCTTCCTGCTTCACACTGGACAAAGACACCACTCCCTGCATGGGATCTCAATGGGTTTTACCTTGGAATAATCATTAATCATTAATGTGCTTGAGTAATTCTTCCAAACTATCTAAAAAATGTGTTTTTTATTTTATTTAACCTTTATTTAACCAGATAAAATCCACTAAGATAAAATCTCTTCTGCGATGGCGATCTGGCCAAAAAGGCAGCAAAGTTAAACATCGAGTGCACGTCGATTTCATACAAACAATAAAACAAAACAATACATTAAAGAGTAAAAACTAAAGCCCATGCATCAACAGAAGAGGTTAAATAGACACAGTGTAGATAGTATATGATACATGTAGACAAAAAAGGCAACAAGACAACAACTCAAAATTGTTACGCACTGTAGCAATAACAGTTTCTGGTTAAAACTTCTGATAACTTTTGTTCAAAACTGTTGAGAAGAGGGACTCTAGGTTGAGTCTAGCCTGCAGATCATTCCAAGGCCAATGTCCATAATAAAATAAACTCCTTTTTCCGGACACAGTCCGCACAGGTGGCACCTGAAAGCCCAGCCAATTATCTAAATACATATGAAGCCATGTAGAAGTAATCTGGCTTTGCAAAGCTATGGGTTCTTAGGGCTGTCAAAGTTAACGCAATAACGCGTTAACGCAAATTAATTTTGTGTAGCGGGCTCAGTTTTTAAAGATAAAGTGAAGATACTAGTATCATATGAAACTAGAAAAACTGAGGAATCCATTGGTACCAACCATGTCATACTAAGTTGTCGCCAAAGAGGTTAAATAACGCTCCAAACTTGAGCTCAATTTTGGCGAGGAAAAACTGTCATGGCGATTTTCAAAGGGGTCCCTTGACCTCTGACTTGAAGATATGTGAATGAAAATGGATTCTATGGGTACCAACGAGTCTCCCCTTTACAGACATACCCACTTTATGATAGTTACATGCAGTTTGGGGCAAGTCATAGTCAAGTCAGCACACTGACACACTGACAGCTGTTGTTGCCTGTTGGGCTTGCCATGTTATGATTTGAGCATATTTCTTTATGCTAAATGCAGTACCTGTGAGGGTTTCTGGACAATACTTGTCATTGTTTTGTGTTGTTATTTGATATCCAATAATAAATATATACATACATTTGCATAAAGCAGCATATTTGCCCACTCCCATGTTGATAAGAGTATTAAATACTTGACAAATCTCCCTTTAAGGTATGTTTTTTTTAACAGCTCCATTCATAAAGTTAGAGTAGGTCGATGACAATAAGTATAAAAAAGATAATTAATTCTTCCCTTAAAACATTTCTATATAGTGTGAACAGAAATGCTAAAAAACTGAGTCTCAAAGCGAAACCCCTAATTTGGTTTCCGATGACTAATTACATGACGATAGATCAGAGTAAAAAGGCCAAGTTGTCACAGTCAAGAGCCTGAGACGTAAAAGGAGAACGTCCCAGGAAGTGTTGTTCCAATAACGTAAATGAACAGGATTGATGATGGACACCGAGAGAGCAGGGCTGCTGTTACATCCTCAGCTTTAGTTACCCGTTTCTGGTGATCATCAGTCACTGAACCAGGTCAGGACTGACCCAAATATGGCAACAGTCCCATCAGTCAGGTTGTATGAACACTGACTGACTGTCTGCATTCCTACACAACAGGGATGGATTTTGAGCTTAAAGAGGGGCAGATAAGAGAGACAAGGCTCATAGAGGAAGTAAGAAAAAATACCAAGATGTATGGCGGACTTTTTCCTCTGTAAAACTAAAGAGTCCTTCACAGACTTTGCAGTAGGAGTCCTCACATCACATTCCAAAAACCTCAAAGCAGCCTCAATCAATTCCACACTCTCGCCCACTTAGCCAGCTACCCGAGCTCTGGCGCTTTTCGCATTTCCCCTGCAACCCGACTAAATAGTGCGGCGAAAAGGGCACGGCGGGCCAGCGTTGCCCTTGTCGTCCCCTGATGCCCCCACAGAGGAGACGCGGGGAGGCTGCTTGTCCAGCCGACCGACGGCTCAATTTCATTCTGAATGGCACGCAGCATCCAGGCTCTATGAAATGGAGCCTCATAATCAAATTGAAAAGCCTCAGTGCAGAACAGTTTAAATGAAGGCAACTCTCTGCCTCGCTCCTCTCCTCTCTCCCTCTCTGTGTCTCTCTCTCCAGCCGGCTCAAATCTAATAGAAAATCCTCATTCTTCAGTGTTGTGTGGGGCTTCTGTGCTGCAGTGTTAAAGGCTTATACACCCTAAAAATGGAATTGTGCATTATAAAATCAAGTGTGTTCAATTCCGTGTGTTTGTTTGTGAGTTTGAGCATGTGGGTGCCAGTCTGTTTAATTGTGTATGTGTGTGTGTGTGTTGTATGTGGGTGGGTGGGTGGATGTGTGCATATGTGCTGCTAGTTGAACAAGCTGAGCCTCAGCCAGGCACCGGATTAGGTCGGATATTGACGCAGACAGTGTGTAGCGGCGAAACGAGCGCGAGGGGGAATTGTTTGAGAAGATCCACGTGTGTGTGAGCGTGTAAAATTTGCGAGCGGCGGGCGGAGGCTGACAAGGCTGACATGAAAGGAGGAGCGAGGAAAAGGGTAGAGCGGCGAAATAAGGCAGAAATTGAGGAAACATGAAAGATGGAGAGGGGGGGGAAGAGAAAGACATAAATGAAAGAGAGGGAGGACAGCTCCCTGTGGGTGTCTCTGCCAGCCCCCGGAGTGATTGAGAGCTGCGGGCTACACTCTCCAGTTTGTCCCTGCACACTAGACGCTGTCACATTTCTCTGACAGGCCAGCAGGCATCAGGGCTCCTCCGTCCATCCCTGACCAGCATGCGGATCATTACTCAGCGTTGGTAAAGACGGAGGAAAACCGGAGGCTGCAGCTCCACATTCATGAAAGGAAAACCCTCCATCACAGCACTCTGTGTGCCGCGGTGATGGAAATAAACAATATATATTTAATGCGATCTTGTTATGGCATCTAATGCTCAAAAAATGAATAGCATAGGCGTACATATCATGACTCAGGGATAACACCATGAATTAAAATGTGTCATCTTTATCAGTGTCTAAGTAGAAATGCTATTTCCTTGCAGCAGTAGAAAGGGTGAACCTCTGTGTGTCGAGTCTTATCGCCCTATACTTCATGTCCTTATATCTCTGTAGGGATGTCTGCTGTTAAATAATGGCTGCTTCTGCCCTTATGCGGGATAAGTCGGAGCTATTGTAAGTGTTTCACGAAGACACGACAGTCCTAGAGATTTAAGAGGCAGCCGACGTTCAAAGAGTTTTCACAGAATATTCTCGCTCTGACTTCACATGTCTGGTGCGATCGGCGAGCGCGTGGACGACTGCTTGATGTGCGCTGATGTGAGCAGCTCACATGCGAGCGTGGGGACGAGACTGGAATACGTGAGTTGAAGAACATGGAAAAAGCACAGTGCGTTTTTCATCTCACGCATTTATTCTAACATTTTCCAGTCCCACATCTCCTCATGTATGATTGTGCATATTGTTCGTGTTTAGTGTGTCTCATCAGTAATGCTGCGACGGACCGAAGAGATCACTTGACAATTAAGGCAGGCACACTTCTCATACGGTTGGCAGATCAACCAAAAGGTCACATCCAACCCTTTAAGAACTCTGTAGCTCTAATGGAAGCTGTGCAAACACAGTAGCACATAATATAGCAACTGTATGTATATATAGTGTCTGTGATTTTGGCTGTAGCAATATAGTAGGGCTTTCATGTTTAATATGAAATATATAGTATGGAAGAAAATTAAATATTTGATTGATTGATTTGACATTTTCTGTCTAAAAGCCCAACAGCTGTACGCCAGCAGGGGTGTTTTAAGACATTTCAGAAAGCAGAAAGCGCAATCAGTTTCCTGCGTCATGTGGATTTCGCCACTGCCCCGCCCCTTTAGGAGTCTAGCGGCATGTCCTGAGTCTATTAACTCCAACGGGAGAGGTGAACGTGAACATCGATTATGACTGATTTTTTCGCCCCATAGTCACCAAAGTAAATATTGGACCCATTTCTTTACAAGCCACATATCTTCCAAACATTCTGACACCAAAAGGGCATTTTTCAGACGGACAAATCGGGAGGATTTCTCCTAGTCTCAGTAAAGCGCTCTCCCGAGATCTGGCAAGTAACGTACGCTAACGCCTTAGCTAACTGATTTTCTTAATGCTAAATATGGCTGTTAGCTGTGTAAATATCTAATGTTGGCAAAAGAAAATATAAATACAATGTGTAAATATAATCCAATCTGCTGTCATTCATCCACACAACGTTCACAACACAATCCAAATGAGTCCTGCTGAACAGATAATCATGACACCAAACTATTGGAAACGTGTGGAAGCATTTTGGATTCAACACAATAGACGGGAAATGAATGGAACATCGTAACAATGTAGTTTAGGATCAGGCTAAACGGGATGTGTTTGAATTAATTTAAATGTAGTTAGTTGTAATTTTTGTCAGTCTCACTCACTCCACTTATTTCAGGACGAGTTGCTTGTATTACTAACTTGTCGCCTAATAATTATGTTCATATACAAATAATACATATTAGCAAATGTGTTTTTGACAAAATGTAATGGTGACTGGAACATAATGTGGAAATGTTTATATTGAACATAACTGCAATGTATTTGATTTGTTCTCCCTACAATATCCGCTCCTGGCAACTAATAAATTAGTACAATGGTAATGTTCAACACAACGACTTTTTCATTATTCAACTAAAACCACAATCTTTCCCTCGGTTGTTTTGGTAGCCTAAACTTAAAAACACGTGACAGAGGACACAAACCCCAGTATCAGGTGTCAAAGTCTGGTATTGACATGATCAAGGATATTTGACCAGCACCTCGAACACAAAAGTCGCAGCATAAATGCTCACCGCCATTCAGCGAGGACGATTACTTGCAAGTGGTAGGGGTCTACAACGTAGCGTCGTCCAGGACTATCAGAGGCATTAATGGAATCCCCAGAGGGAAGAAGACCCGACACAGCAACTCAGCGACAGAATAAAAGGCAACAATAAAATCTACACACAATAAATTGTGACAATGCGATAAAAAAAATCAAGCTCAGCACTGCAGCCGCCTCAGGGTTGCCATAACCTTTAAGCAGGCAAATAAGTAGACTTAAAATATGGGACAATAGCACTAAGTCACAACAGAAACAAGATGAGATGCTTTTACTGTTAAGTTGGCATCCTTTAAAGATCACATTCACTCCAACTGTGAGTCATCCGAAACATGATGTGGCCACAATTAGTTTGTTTTTGGTGTGTGTGTATTTCACAGTGATAAAAATATACTGTAATAAAACAGAAAGAAACAGAAGTAAGAGAACAATATTACTACTATGTGCACATTAGATTAAAAAACTGTCTGCAGATTTCACTGTACACACACCATGCAGTTAATGATGGTAGCTTGATAACAGAGATATTTATTGGCCTCTAGCAGAGCTCAGCCTCCCTCCTCCCCTCCTCCCCCCCTCATGCTCTCCGCTCAGAGATTAACAACAAAATAAGTAGACAAAAACAAGACAAAACCTCCATGGAGAAAAAGGACATGGGTACACGCCTGTGGGAATGTGTTATTGTTAGGACTAATAACGCGCTGTGTTCAACAGAGACACAATTCTATTATAATTAGGACCCAACAAGGTGACTCCATGTGAACCTGTGTGAGTGTGCGTCTCGTAAACTAGGTCCTGGGGAGATTGGGGTCAGAACTGATGGGGGGGTTACTTTCCCTGTGGGACACCCACTGCCTCATTAGGAACAATTTTAATTTCCAGCAAATTAAGGAGGTGGGTTGTTAGAAACTTGATTTGTAGATCGGGGCCATAATGGCAGGACTGATCCTGAAACCAACACTCCAAAACAACAGGAAATGTTCCTGTACAAATGTAATTGAACCATATGACAAGTACTAAATTAAATGGTTTGAGGAGGATGTCCTGTTTATGACTTAAAGCAGACTGTCTGGGAGAGTTGAAGAGGGGGGGGAGTTTGGAGGACTCCTCCTGCTTTGAGTCATAACTTGAACATTTGAACACACAGACATAATACAAATATTTTTAGATTCAGCGTGACTTAGGCTGCATTCACACCAAATCAGAAAACACCAGTCCTCCCATTCATTTGAATATAGGTAATGTGTTTAACCCGCTTGGTGTGAACAGGCCATAAAGTGACACACCGCCACACAACCGTCCATCGCTTGCACACCTCCATAATATGTATCCTCTCAGAAAAGATGCTCCTTTCGGGGCGCCCCAGCAGCTCACCTGGTAAGTGGGCGCCCCATGTACCAAGGCTGGGTCCTTACCGCAGCGGCCCCAGGTTTGAATCCCACCCGCGACCCTTTGCTGCGCGTCATCCCCCCCCCACTCTCAGCCTTTCATAACTATTACTGTCACCATCGAATAAAGGCAAAAAGGCAAAAAAGAAACTTGAAAAAGAAAAAATGCTCCTTTTAACTCGAGAATCATCATGTTTTTAAGTTTTCTTTAGTTTTAAAGTAATCCAGTGATACATTGCAAACAAGAACTGCAAATAGCTCATTTTACATACTTATAATGGTGCCAATTTGCCAAAATGTGAACAAATATAGGCTAAAACCAGTGACCATCTTGCGATGGGATCACACCAGCCGCGACGCCAAATCTGGCCCATTGCCAAATTCCTACCCCCCTACTTCCGGCACCTTTGCTCGGACCACACCAATCTTCAAACTGTGCATTCATTTTGATCTCAACTACAAACCAGTAAAGTTTCATGACTGTATCTTGCACAGTTGTGACGCTATCGAGGTGACAAAATCTGTCCACAGACAGAAATATAAACAAAGTACTCAAAACCTCCTCTGTGGTAGTTCCTGCTGCGGTAGGTGTCTACCAGGACCACATTTTACCATGATGACACACATACAGACTCCCGAGGTGAAAACAACACCAGCGTCGCTGTCGCGGCTGGTAAAAACAAGGCTCAAGTTGTAGCCTACAGCTAACTAACTGACTCCATAGCAACATTTTACCTCCTGTTTACAAACCCCGTGGGGGATGGAGGTGTTGGGGGGGGGCACAGCTCAAATACACAACATACCCAATCAATCACTCCATCACTCCACCAAAGGGTAACATTTGCAAAAATTAACCTGCATCAATTTCTTAACACCATTGTTGGATCGTTGCTGTGCTTTTTAATGAGGCAACAGTATAATTCAAATTTGGTTATTAAATGGGAATGGCATCCACAACCCTCATTACGTAATGCAGCATATTCCGGAAACTTGCACAGTAAATGTCTCTTAAGCAAAGATGGTTTCCCGGAGAAAGATATATAAACTTGAAAAAACGGCCACTCGAAGCCCAGCAAGTTTGTTTGCTCTCACAAGTGGTAAAAAACGCTCATAAATGACACAAGAGCCAAAGAGTCCAAGCAGCGTGTTTGTGTAAGAGAGCATCTTAGACATAACTGGTGTGTAGTGTGAGCAGAGTGTACAGTAGATGTTAAAATGAAAGCAATAAGAAAAAAGGTTCAATTAAAATGGATTTAAATCTATTTTGGAATGAACCAGTTTTTCCTAATAGGTCGTTATATGACATATATCAGGCTGCTATCCTAATTATTATTGGTTTAATCATAAAGCTTTTGCAGTTATGGTTCCACGACTGTGAAAAGTTTCTTTCAGATTCCTGAGCTCCTATAATTTTGTTTATTTTATTACACAATTTATTTCATTGAGTAACAAAATATGAGGAAATGACAAGTCTTAAAAAAGAAGAAAAGGCTGGTAGGTACTTTTTTGGTACAGAGGGAAAGAACACAGGACTTAACTTAAAAATATTAAACTGCACTTTACTTGTAATTGGTATTTTAGAAAGAGCCAATTCCAGGTTAGATGGCACAATATAATGTCTCACATCACACATTCTCAGTGTTGATGTTGATGTGTAAATGCCTCCATAAAACCTGCTCCTTGAAGTTTGACATTGAACACGGAAATGGGACCAGAAGAGCATTTCAACGTTGCACTAATAAGCTCTCTAAAGCGCCCTCATTATTTTAGCTAATCAACAGTATTGCCCCATATTGCTCCCATTATGGCTGATTGCTTGACTGATGCCAGATTTGTGCTGATAACCCCCTCATAACGAGGCAGACCCAATCCTTGACACATTCCCACACAAACCGAATCTTATGAGAGGAGGGTTAGGCCAGAAATCCCTCTCACTGTAACACCACCGTAGTCTTTTAGAAACATTCATTCTTAGCGACAAACTTCATCTTACTCTCTCTTCATAGTGGGTTATCTAAGACAAACAAGAATTACATTCACATACAATCATTTTCCATTTAGTAAAATACATTTTGGTGGAAACGTAAAGCCACCGTGATTACGTTTTTTCATCAACATATTCAGACCGCCACTTTTTCAATAAATCAAGTTAAAATGGACAAAAGCTAACACTTGTATCATTTCAATTAATTTGAACGTAACCCATTTATCCTAATCCTAAACTAAATTGTAGAACAGTTTAGCCTGGATCCATACTTCTAAATCGGTCCTGATTTGTTAGAGTCAGCTATTTGAAGTGAAATGAAATGGCAGTTCAGTGTGATTATCAGGCTACTAATCAAATTCAGATTTGTTGTTGCAGTGCTGTTATGGTAGTGCTGTATTGTAACAACAGCAACAGAAAGTTTGCTGAGCAAACTTTGAAAGTTTACAGGTTAGATTCAGCCCATACCAGCCCGCCGTGGCTCCCGGCGATGGACAGAATGTTTGCAGATATGAGCTAACTTTTTCTGTTGCTGCCGTTACACAGGTTAGACCCAGCGCTGCCGCTGGCCGCTCAACTACGAATCCTGCCATAGTGAAGGTATGACCTGCCCTATTCTGCCTCTGATTGGCTAGTACTCGTTGCCTTTGTTTGTTAGATTGGTTAGGTATAGGCATGAGGAGTGAGACTGGTTAGGGTAAGAATATCAGGGTAAGCCAATCAGAGGCAGAGTAGTGCGGGTCATACCTTCGCTATAGTAGGATTTGTAACATCACCCACTGGCCACCAGCCCGCTATGACCATCCTGCGCTGGACAGAAAGTTTGCCGATATCAGCAAACTTGGCCAAACCTGTTCAACAGCAACACAAACTTTCAAGTCTGTTTTCGCTCAGCAAACTTTCTGTTGTTGCCGTTACACAAGTGAGACGCGCAGGGTTTACACTGGCTAAACAGCCGTTATGAAACAAAAATACAAAGTAATTTTCTTGTGTCTGCCACTTTGGATTTAATCCAATATAAAACAAAACGTTCACGAACCGGAGTTCTGTGAATCTGCACTCGATTGCTGTTCCTCTACGACCGGATGTGTGTCTCAGTAAACTGAAATTGAATTGTGAGAACTGATAGTGGAAGTATAATGTATAGAGAGTTGAATTTTCAGTAAGGAATCAAATACAGTTTCAGAGCAACTGAATTCAATTTCATTCAATTTTATTGGAATTCAGTTCCAAACTAATAAATACAAATTCAGATGACGGTGCGTGAGTATGATTAGAGAAATAATGATGGTGTATGTAAAAGAAACAATAGTACATTATAATGTGTGTTTGAGGACAAAAACCTCTGAGTGCTGAAAGTGTGTGACACATGTTGTATGAGAGGGTGACTGTAGCCACTTCACTGTACATTAATGTCACGTAGATACCCTCCATTGTCATTCACATGTGAAATTATCCTCTCATACTATTATGGTAGAGTCTAACATGAGTAGGAGTGTATAGTTGTGGGTTACAGAAAATGGTGACCAACAACGCACGTGGTCAGGGACAGAAGACGCACACACAAACACACCAAACCACGAAAGCTTGAAATATAGCTCAGCCTATGTCGGACCCTAAGGACTAAGCCATCTTCATTAGGGTGACTGCTCCCCTGTCAGCTATTTGACACCCCAACAGGACCATATATTCCTCACAGAGATTATCACCCTTAAGTGCCCCATAACTCGCTCTGCAATCCCACAATTTTGACCTCTCATCAAACTGCATTCACTCTTGTGAGATCCAGCGATAGCATCAATGTACAAATGCCACTGCCTTGACAACTTCTATTTTCATTGCGAGGTGATTGTAAGTCATTTGAAAACGAGCCCCCTGTAAATTCAGGCCGAGGCAGTTTCTTTCTTTCCCCGAGGCACAAAACATCAATAGAGGAGAGGGAAGCCAGGACAACCTATAGCACAGGACAGATCGATAACGCAACAAACTCAGTGAAGATTGACTGGAGAGTTGCCTAGAAACGTCCTGCTTGAGATTTATGACGTGAAGAGGACACGAGCCAACTGGAGATGCTAGAGGATGCGAGAGGGTGAGGAAGAGAGAGTGATCGGGAATCAGAGGAATCCTCTTTTGCATTTCAGGGTCAAAGTGAATCCTCAGAGAGAATATATCAATTTTAAATACTACTGAATAACATAAATAGGTTTTTATAAAGAGAATAAACCAACACATTCTCACTCCCACTCCCGCCACTTGGTCAGTACCCCTTGGATACCGACGCATTAAGTTCCCCTTTAAAGCGTTACTTTTGTACGTGTCAGGGACGGCGTGTCAATATACGCTCGTTACATGCATAGTGTCCTTTCAAACTAACCTTCCGTTTTCACAGGAAGTTAGGTATAGGCAACACAACCACTTAGTTAGGGTTAGTAAACCATCGTGGTTGACGTTAAAGGTACAACTGATAACATTCAGCCACTAGATGTTGCATTCTCCCTCCCCCGTTCCATTGCATTCACTTCACAACAAGTCGTTGCCGGCACTTACCGTCAATCTCAGCCATTTATCAGTTTTTTCCACACTAACTGACGACCCAGAGATACCATGTGATACTAGGGATGTCACGGTGAGGAAATTTTCCCACCGGTTAATAAACTTGTGACAACACCGGTGTTACTGATTACACTGGACATTTTACAAGAAAAGACGGCGCTCAGTATATGTAGAGCGCTTACTTTGATCTTTACTGTCGGATGGCTGTGTGTCTGGCCTCTCCGGTCCAGCTTTTCATGCAAGGCTGCAGGTTTCCCTCAGTGCCGGCTCTGTCCTCCTCATGGATTGCCTCATTAACGTTATGGTCCCCTTATAGCATTAGGCTTCAATCAAAAGTATTGCCAAATGGGCACTTTTGCTTTTCGCTATGACAGCAAATCCTCCGCCATCGTCTTGCCTGTCAACTCTCTCTCCTCCCGTGTGAGAAATCTGACTCCTGCTACTCTGAGCTGAGACTCCGTACGGAGCGGACACATTCACTTTCAGTTTGTACCGTCCATCAACCGACTATGACACGCCGCTGGTACGCCAAAATGGACTAAATGGGTTTTATTTCTATTGAAAAAAGCAAAACGACAGCGGTGGCGGTGGGCAAGTAATGTAAGCGGTGTGTGCCCGACCACCGTGTAACACCGTGTAACACCGTGTTACACCGTGTAACACGACTGCCGCGGCAAGCCTATGTGATACCAACGTCGTTTTACTATTGGCTCACAAGCCTTGTTAGAAGTGGGAATCATCTTCTACAGAAATAAACAAAACATTCTTTGGGACCCGCCAACATTTTTTAAAAGGTTTAATTCAAAATCATAAGCCATACTTTTATTCGGCTCCTTTCTAAAATCTCTGTGAATGTAATATTTAAAAAAATATATATTTGTCTACATAAAAAATGTTATTGTTAAGACCTTTAACTTCACTGACTGACGAGTCATGTGACTGGCGACTGACGTTACAAAATAAGTAAATGTTTACTTTTAGTTTAACACGGGACACAAACAGCAGTCTCCTGGTTGAAAGTCTTGTTTATTTGACCCATCCATCACCCCTCCCAGCCGCCCTAAGCGAAGTCACACTATTAATACTCCTCAGATATTGCCTCAGGTGGGTTTACATAGGAGTTAGTTGAAAACCTGGTGCGGCCCGCGTGCAGTTACTAAAGGGTGCCTCCGTGCGCCAGTATCCGATGCCGAGGGGCACTGACCAAGCGTCGGTATTTGATGAATTGGTAGTGAGAACAGGTTGAATAAACACAAATAAAAAAAATAATAATCTCAAACTGTGTTAATCTGAAAACCATTGTGTTTTATTCCCCGTATTCTAGTGATCTTCCATTTTCATTTCTAAAGATGAGACTTTCCCGTTGAGAAAATAGGAGAAAAAAAGGATATCTCATGAAGCAGACAGTAGATGTTTGACATTCCAGTGGGAAAATTACTGAAACAGTGACGAGATGAAATGAGAAGATATCAGGTTTCATTGCTGCTCCACACTAACAGAGAGCCCTTACCATATGTCACCCGGCTCCAGCATGCTCTGACTGGTGCAGCCGTCTCCCATAGACTCCAGCTAATTGAATATCCTTATCTGGCTCTGAACCCCCTCGCCCCCTTTTCTCCGGTGAACTGAGACAAAGGCCAGTTGGAAAAAGCGGTACATTTATATTCACCCACAGATGTAACACATATATAGCAATATCTACTATTTACTGCACCACACGTAATCTTGTTTTCAGGTAGGCGAACCATAACCAGACACTGTACTGTACTTCAGTCAAGAGCATCTGTCTTTCATGCTACTCTGTTACGTCTCACATGATAAAAGTTCTGGGAAATGTGCTAACAGCCTCCAGCTGTGATTTTTTTTTTTTTCTTTTATGAAATTATGAAATTAAGTGCAGCAGTTTTCTAACGCCCCCTGGGCCCTTTAGTGTAAATTGATTCTATTTTAAAAAGCCCTTTTTTTTCTTCCCAGTCCGACAGAGAAGAAGAAGAAGAAAAAGAAGAAGAGGTGGCTGGGGAGCAGAAATGAAAATGGACTCTCAAAGAAAGAGAAGGGAAGAGATTGAAAGGTAGCTTTTTGTTTGTGAAAGGGTTAAAAGAGAAAATGGCAGTAACAAAAGGCAAAGTGCGCAGACTGCTGGCCCATTGAGGGGTTAACAGTCGGAGGGAGGCCGATAATGGAGGCTGGAGCAGCTGTATAGGAACTACAGCACACAGGGAGCCCAACACCATAGAAACCGCTAACATAAAAAAAAACAGAGTGAGTGAGGGAGGAAGCGAGGTGCTACATTTCTCTCGTGTCAGCATTGTGTGAACACTAGATAAATAAAAATAGCATTCATATATTGTTATAAAAATCAATGCTTTTTTTATGGACTGCAAACACATGTTCACACCCATTAACGCATATACAGTATGCTGCGTTCGCCCTCTTTGGAAACAGATGCATAATTAAGCGTGGAGTACAGCGGAGGATTCCTGAAGAAGAGGCTCTTCCACATGACTAGAAGCTGCAATAGAGTTAATGTGACCTTTGCCATCTGAAGACAAGAACTGTGGCATCCACATGATAATGATATACTAAAGCTATCCTCCCACTCGTTCACTCGCTCGCCCTCTCTTTCCCCTTACGCGCAAAACGCAGGTACAAACGGACATGCAAATGTGCACAAAGACAGAACATACAGAAATATGCCCCCATGGAACAGATGTTTCACTGCAGCTCACATCGCCTGTAGTCAACCTCAGAAGACCCTCGACATATCACGCTGTATCTCCATGTTTTATATATTCACCAGCTAGGTGAGTTGAGGTAACGATGGAGGAGGACGGCAGGAGGAGGCGGGGTGACAAAGCTGAAGGAAAGCAGCTTCATTCAAATTGTCTCCTGCTTCTATTTGTAAAGCTTGCGTGTTGGAGAACAGCCACAATGGCTGGCGATGCATATGCACACAGTAATTTGTATAGAACACGCTTACAGTACACAAACATACACAGAGGCCTCTTGATTAGAGGCTGGGTTTAAATTCCCATGGCAATGCGTTTTGTTTGTATAAAGGTAACAACTTGTACTCGCATTTTCTATAAAAACAGCTAAAGGCAGGGTAGGTCTGTATATGCTATAGATATATGCGGATCAGCTGAGGCTTTTTGTTCCTCACTGAATATTTATCAGTGGCCAGAGGAGGCTGTGATTGAGTTTTACAGGGGAACGGTTGTGTATCATGTGCTGTAAATTAAGTAGTACGGCAGCTCAGGGGATCAGCAGTCAAACTCTGACCTGAGGGCATAAAGACCTGATGAGAAGGAGGAGGAGGAGGGGAAAAAAAGAGCGCACATGCAGAGCGGGGAACGAATATACACACATGTATTCATATGTACGACTAAGTGGCGCACATACAAGCCAAAACACTCTCTGTATGGAATTTCACAATGGCAGGAGCAACGCTTTCCAAACTTGCATTTTTTCAAGGGCAGGCTGCAAGCGAAGCGTTAGTCGATTGTGTGAGCAAAAGTATGATGAAATCACACATCTCTCACATCTCGTTACTGCACCCTGCACTCCCACCAAACACAGTGTTTAACAAACATTTGAAAACAGCCAGCAGGCAATATTGAAATGACTCAATGAGCTCGCGCCGCGTCGGCAATATCATAAGATATGTGGAAAAAGACGCGCACAAACCTGCATCTGCGCACACACGAAGCCATCGCTGTACAACTCTCCAGCAGTGTAATGAATGACAAATATCTGCTTCCAGCTGCATTACTCATACTCTCATAGTCTTTTGTGTTGTGTGATCATGCCCTAACGCGGGAACAGCCTCAGATCAATAACCTAATTAGCCATAAAGCATATGCATTGAGGTGATACATTATATGCCTGGCATCCCTTGGCTAGCATCTCGCAGGAATTACCATATAAATGAACTGCGGTCATTTATTAAGCAAAGAGCCGCGCTGGGGACTTGGCAAAAAAAAAAGAAATTGTGAGTTACAACACACATTAGAAAAGGGAAACATCATGAGAGGTCGAGCAGCCAGGTTACAAATTGCATTGACTGCTGGCAGAGCGAAAACATCTGCCATGCTGTGACTCTACCCGCGGAGTAAGTAAGTAAGCGGCGAAGGCTCACGGCGACCGAGGAAACCCCCAACACGCTTTCTTTCCACTCTTTGTATTCAACTGGACTGCAAGTAATTCAATACACCCCTCCTTGTGCCGGCTCACTCAGATGAAACGCAAAGCGAATGAACGATATCAAGTGGAGCACTATTTGAACACCACTTACAGTAATGTCAGCGTGTGTGTGTGTGTGGGCTACCCTTCACTGTGGGTGTGAGTGTGTGTGTGTGTGTGAGACGCGGACATGTGTGCACTGTATGTGTGTACTACACGTGTGTTAAAGGCAAGCGTGAAATGAGTCCAAAAGATTAATCTTGTTCTGCACATGATTCCTTGACCAAACTCAATACCCCCTGAGAGAGAGACAGCTACAACAATACCAGGCTGATCTCTCCATAGCAACACACATGGTAACACAAATCTATTTCAGAGCAGGAGCGCAGCGTAGCACTTAAACACAGCGGACAAAAAAAAAAAAATAGGGAAAACAGCAATCAATTATTAAAAGAGCTTCATGTTCATACTTACTGCCTGTGTGTTGCCAGCTGCAGCCGAAACTAAAGAGGCTCCCATAGCAAAAACACCTACCTCTCCTCATACAATAGTTAGCGTTATCAGGGATCTACAGCAGAGGATGTGAACTAGGATCTGCCCCTTGTTTGACATTTAATTGTTCAGTGAGGTGTGTTTACTTTCAAGGTGTTGCCTGCCCTCTCAGACTTGAGCACACAAGGCAGTGGAAACATGGAGGCCTAATGAGAGAAAAACAAACGCGAGCGCCTGTAATAACAGCGAGACGGCTGGTACAGAAAGTTTAAATCAACATAATGTTTCTCCTGGCATGAGCCTTCTAGTAAATCATAACGCTGTTAAGCGGATCTGTCGACATCGGTTGTTACGAGGCCCGAGCACTCAACGTTACCTCAGCGTTATTGCAAAGCCAACGCAAACACACAACTGATAAGATTAACTACTTTTCTAAAGACGGCCGGCAGCCCAATTACCTCAGCATTTTTCCTTAATTTAGACAGGAGGGGGAAAAAAAAGTGCTCTGGTATTTACTTGAAATAAATGATCTCAGTTATAGGAAAAACTGAACAATGAAAAGAGAAAAAAATAAGCTTTAAATGGATGAAAGCAGCAAAACAGGAAATATTTTGAATGTTTGTCTTATTTATAGGAAATACTTTGTGTTTCTGAGGGAACAAAACCATTCACTTTCTACTTTTCAGAGCTCCACACACACACAACCAGCACTAAACACGACCACACTAAATCCTCCTGAGAGACACTAAGTTGGTTGCAAGTGCCACTTTGATATATGCTGTGTTGACCTTTCCCAGATCATATAGGCTGATTATACGCGTGTTGGACTGCAGTTTGGCAGGATCTGCACAAAAAGCTTTACTGTAATAGCTTTTCCTCCTCTCTCTAGCCATCCATTCTGCAATGACACATACAACCTTATGTTCTCCAGAAAGGTGGGCTGGCTCTCGCCTTACACGCACACGCACACACACACACACACACACACACACACACAGCTACAGCAGAGCAACTACAGGCCCGGTACACCCAACAGACACGGCTGATGTGACAGGAGAGAAGAGAGAGAGATGCCACCAGGCAATGAATATTTCTATTCCTTCTTTTTACTATGAAACAGTACATTTGCATCGCATGATAACGTGATAATGGTGAACACGCTGCAGCACAAAAATTTCTTATATACTAAATCACGATACAGCAACAGATGAGCTGAGAGGAGCTGAAACGATTTGCCGATCAATTATTTTTCATTGTCTTGTGTGAAAGTAAATCGATTATTTTTGGGTTTGAGACTGTTGATTATACAAAACAAGCTATTTGAAGACATCAACTCAGGCTAGGGAAATTGTAACACATATTATTAACTATTTTCTGACATTTTATAAACCAAACGATTAATCCATTACGAGAGAAAATAATCAGCAGATTAATTGATAATGAAAATAATTGTTGCAGTCTCAAAGCTGAGTACCAATCAGAGACGCCTGCATGTGTTTTCTGATCACATTTGTTGTGCCGAAATGATGAATCGTATAGTCGACACAATTTATAGTCGACAGTTTAGATAATCGATTAATAATTTAAATCATTTATCAAAGAAAATGCCAAACGTCCTCCAGCCTCTCATATATGAGGATTTGCTTCTTACTTTGCAACCAACATTGAATATGTTTGGAGTTTTTAACAATCTGAAGATGTCGACCCTCTGGTAGAGCTGCTATGATTAATTGATTAGTTGTCAACTATTAAAATAGTCGCCAACTGTTTTGATAATCGAAGAATCGGTTCAAGTATTAATTTATTTTTTTAAGTCAAAATTCTCTGATTCCAGCTTCTTAAATGTGAAATTATATTTCTGGTTTCTTTACTCCTCTATGACAGTAAACTGAATATCTTTGAGTTGTGGACAAAACAAGACATTTGAGGACGTCATCTTGGGCTTTGGAAAAAACTGACTTTCATTTTTCACCATTTTCTGACATTTTATTGACCAGTCAACTAATCGATTAATCGAGAAAATAATTGACACATAAATCGACAATGAAAATAATTGTTAGCTGCATCCCTGGACTCTGGGAAATGGTAATTTACACTGTTTCCTAATTATTTGACGATAAAATTGTCAAAATCTCTGATTAATGAAACGGTTTGACATCTCAATCTTCGCATCAAGTAGGCAAATAAGCGCACTTCCAAAAATGTCAAACTATCCCTCGATTTCTACAAATAATCGGTACATTAAATCAATAATGAAGAGTTGTTCGCTGCAGCGCTACAATATTTTCGTCCATAATGTCACAGAGAATGAAAGCTTAGGCTCCCGCAAATCACCCATACTGCCCCAGCAAGGGACAGAAACCACATAAATATCATAAAATATATGACCTGGCAATAAAAAGTGCACTTCCACTCTATTGGTGGATTTCATCTTTCATTTTCAGAAGAAAAAAACTGTAAATTTCTGGGCCTGGATGGCACCAAATCTGACAAACTGTAAAGTGATCAATCACAGGTTTCTGCTAAACAAGACGTCGGCGCATCCTCACAACTCAGCCTTGTTAAAAAAACGAGAGCAAAACCACCAGTGTTTATGTGTACTACAGTGTCCCGGCAGGAGATATCACCATAGCAGTAAGTGGCAGGCATTAGAGTACTTACACAGCCTATCACAATAGAAGCAGCAATGCACCTTTCAAAGCACAATGTTATTGAGGCAGGACACAATATCGTACTACCTGCCATCAGTTCAGTGGGCTGGGTATCCAGTTTCAGGGTGTGCTGCGGGATACTGTAATCGTATACACTTTATCAGGCTTGTTCTGTCACAAGTGTTTTGTTTAAGGGATTTCAAATGGGAGCGGGGGGTAGGGGGCTGTCTCATTGAGGGCGAGTCAATAAGATGTAACCGCGATCCCGCAAATATCCGTGAATAGATAAGCGTGTCTAGCCGTATCAAAATACTTGGCACGGTCGGATCTGAGCGAGTGGAAAAGGTTTGATACTTAGGCAGAATCCGTCCTGGGAGTAATTCTAAGATTTGTTTTTCCTTCAGATTTCCAGTTTTATGAGTGAAACTGGATTATGTAATAGTTGTGTAATAAATAAATGTCTTGTTTGCTGAGGAAATTACGTGCTGGAGAGCTGCAAAGCTGGGATAATTATGATGCTAAAGTCATATTGCCATTTTGACTATGTGCAAAAAGTTGTCTTGGAGATCTCTATTGCCTTTGACTTCTTCATACTGCTGCTTCCTACATCATATGACTGGTTTCCTGCTGCATGCTGACCATTTTCCAGCAATTCTTTTTGCCGTAGCCATCAGAGACGGGCAGGATCAGTTTGGAAAAGACAAAGAAATCTCCCAGTATCATAATCAGAATGGATTTAAAAGACATAACGCTCCTGCAGCCTGTTAAAATCCCAGCTGCCTTAAACAGTAATGAGTATTCACTGGGACTATTTTACAACTTACCAAAGATGTTTTACACTATAATTAGTACAATATGGGCTTTCATTCTCCAGTACACAGTAATAATGGAGTCACAACATCCGTATAGTCTTAGCAGATTACATTTTATAGTGATAAATGGATATATATTAATGTATTTTTTACTTTATTAGTGATTAGGTCCAAACAAATAACATTTTATAGTGGTAAATGGATGCATATATTTTACTTTATTTATATTTATATTTAATTTCCTTTGGTGTAAGTGTTCTCTGGGCTTGCCTAAGCATAAATGTGAAGAAATTTTCAAAATCATTCAAATGGTTTGGCTGAAAAGTGAGTTTTTCTTATCATTCTTTAGGAAAAACCAGTAGTCCCATGTGCCCAAATACTAGATATAGTACGATAAAAAAATAAATGTCTGTATCTCAGAAACTACAAGGAGCATAATCAAGTATTTACTATCTATGAACTCATTACAAGTTGAATATCAAATATATGTACAGACATGCAGTGTAAAAAAAATTTTTCATTGTGATCTAAAAAATGTCAAAGCTGACCATTAGATACTTGCCCAAAGTATGTCCATACCAAATTTCAAGACTTTTGACCAATCGGAACAAATGTTGTGGTATTTTTTCTCATCATACCGGGCGCAAATGGGTTAAGGCGATAACTGGTGCACAATAGGTGACACCATTAACTTGATGCCTCTATGATGCCATGCAAACGGAAGATTAGAAGAAAATGAAGCCATGGCACGTACTGGTATACTTATGATATACTTATGATGCTCTAACACCAAGTGGCAGACCCTATATATGTGTCTGATCAATATTATGTAACTAGAGGAACAAGTTCCACCTCCAGCCTTGGGTTTAGCTTCCCTCTTAAACTTGAAACATGATGGCGGCAACTTCAATATAAAAGTTTACTTTCCCTTCAGTCATTTGGTCACTTCGGCGTTTTGCTGATGCTCCAAAATTGAGCCAAGTTCAGAACAGTCGTGTCAAGGTGGTTCGATGTACCACCTTTTGCTACCGGTGCCAGCTCAGCCCCTGAAAACAGCTGCAGCATTTTAAAAAGGAGCTCTTATTTAGATGCTGCGCCCTCATCAGTGCCTCCCTCCCATTATTTCCCCTTTCCTATCCTGCGATATAACAACTTCACATCGACTGCACCTGGAGGAAATGAAAAACAAAAACAACGGTGGTGCCTCGTTTTGAAAACAAGAATGATTGCTTCCACCACCGAGATGAACACCTGTCCAAAATAATTCATATGTCCTTTGGTATACGAGCAATAATTAGTTTTGTCAACCAGATGACTGGTGGCACAAAAAAAAGTAGTTAATTTCCTTCTTCTATTAGCGGCAAACAACAATGTACTTTAACATCTTGCACTTTGATTTAGCTTTTTCTGTTTTTTCTCTGCAAGATCCGAAACAATTTGTTCTTCAGCTCTGAGCAGCCAGAGAGAACATCCAACTCACTCAGTTATCGATAAAATATTGAACAAATGTACAATGGCTTTTCTGTGAGTGAGGATCAGTGGATGGCAACATTTGCACTGCCAGTAAATCATGTTTATAATTAGAAATAAATGGCACATCATTTGAGTTAAACTGCTTAAAACTTTGTCTTTTCTCTTTTTTTTTAACATACATGCTGACACACACCTTCCCACACTTTCACTTGACCTATGATGTCAATTTGTGCAGGAACTTTTCAACTTATTTTACCCGATATCACCTTCCTGATATGTTTTCATCCATGTTGTCACTATCTAATTATCTAACATGCTCGTCACCTTGATTTCATTTGTTTGTCCTGATGTAATAAGTCCTATGAGGTTGATATCTTTACTTCTATTTTACTATATATTACACTGCATTGGACTGTTGAGTGCACGACAGCTCTCCAGGCAGAACATGCAGCACATATACTGTGTAAAATAAAGTGAGTTTGGAAGTATATGTTGAACACCCGGCTCACACTGACAGGTGTATAGCCTACAAGGCCCTGATGATATAAAGCTAACCGTTAACAGTGTCTGGAAGCCAAAACATTGAGATTCCCCTGCTCACTCGCTTTCTGTTGGAAACAACACCACATGCTTTGTCTCTCATTCAGCTCCCTGGGAGCTTCATTTGAATATATTTTTTTCTCAGTGAGGCTAACCCAGAACAACACTGCAACATTACATGGAACAGGTGTGTGTGTGCGCGATCGAGCGTGCGCGTGCTCGTGTGACCAAAATGAAACAGGTTAGATAAGATAGATATCACGCATTGGGTTACATGTAGTTACATCCATCCGTGCACCAACACTGAATGACGATTCAAATACACCCCCCCAACACCACCTCTCCTTTTCCCCCTTTACATACACACACATACCACGCGCGTGCACACCGTACACATAGTGCTCTATCAAAAAAAAAATCATATGACAGGCGTGGTCATTGAGAGAAAACGTTAAAGGCCGGTTTTGTTTTTTCTGTCATCAGAGAATATCGCAGGGAGGAAAATGAGAATAAAGATACCTTATGGAGGTCGATGCGGATCCTCTCCTCTCCTTTATGCGGGCTCTCTGGCCACAGGTGATAGCTGGAGCCGTAGTTGGGGCTGTCTTTGCTGCTGCTGTTGCTGTTGCTGCTTCCAGCCGCAGACTGTGAGTTCCCAGCGTACGCCTGTTGTGTTACCGGAGGAGTGACGCGGGAGTCGCGGCTGTGCGCCTGGTCGGTGGTGATCCTCCCAGACTTATTGCGCTCTTCTTGTTCACAGTGCTGCGGACGCTGGGGACAGAGCCCCAGTGCGCCTTGCTGCTGCTGCTGCTGCTGCTGCAACTGCTGCAACTGCTGCTGCTGCTCTTGCTGCTGTTGCTGCAGCAGTGGAGCCTGGTGAGTCCTACATAGCTCTCCTCCTGAGCCGCTGGCGCAGTAGTAGTTGATAGGCAAGCTGCTCCCCACCAGTAGCTGTTGCTGCGCTCGTAATTGTGGGATCTGTTGCTGCTGCTGCTGCTGCAGGTCCTGCTGAGTCTGATGAGACTCAAACGCTCTCCTGTTAGCCTCGGTTGACTCACATACATTTAAAGAGCGCCCTTTCTGCTGCAAGTTTGCACGGGTTCCTTCAGGGGAGGGGTCGTCCCTCTGTTGTTGGAGTCTTAAATGACTGTGTTGCTGCTGCTGCTGTTGCTGCTGTTGCTGCTGCTGCTGCAACAGCTGCTGCCTGTGGTCTCCTCTTTGCCCTCCTGCTCCTCCTCCTCCCCTGCAGCGTTCCACGATGCTCGCCTGTTGGTGGTAATTATTATTGGCACTCCTTCGTTTAGATTCCCGGGGAAACAGCAGCAGAGAGGAGGAGGACGACGTCGGTGGTGGTGGTGGTGGTGGAGGTGGTATAGGCGGAGGAAAAGGTGGGGATGGGGAGGAGGAGGAGGAGGGATGTTGGTGGTGGTGATGGTTTTGAGATAGGCTCGTCGTCTCCTGCTCGGAAAAACTGCAGTGGCAGCTTGGAAAAACAGGCTGGTGATGCTTCTTCTTCTCCTGCTGCTGCTGAGAACCAGCCGGGGCCCAGGGATCCTGCTGCAGGTGCACCGCCGCCGGCTGCACGGTGTGGCTGCTGCCGGGTGAAGGTCGCTGCTGCTGGGCGGTGGCGGTGGTCAGAGGTAG